>NC_092807.1:114149421-114456526 GCF_040954645.1 Diabrotica undecimpunctata | reverse complement strand
TTCTCCGCTGCGAAAAAGCCTGAAATAAAAATAAAATATATGTTTTTTTACTTCAAGGACAAATTTAACGCGATATTAACTAACTAACGCGATAACTAGTGGCACATAATTGGCTATTAGTTGATATGTCAAAGACATGATATGATAATCAAAGGCCATTAAACGTTCTAATATTCTCATATTCTAATTACTTATTTACTTTATTTAACAGTTTACAGTATATTATTTTTCGGTTGAGTTTACCGAAAGTACAAGCTGATTATAGCCGTAAATGTGAAACATGGAACAAAAAATTTGGGTATAGCAGTGTTGGCATGTTTTTATGATGTATATGCTGTATACTTCAAATATAAAAAGATAAAGCGTTAGAAAAGTATAGTTGTAAAGTGTAGTTGTAAAAGTATAGTATTGTTTATATTATGTTATGAATTCTGCAATTTTTGGTTTATATAAAACAACAATGAGTAAATATTTATTTCTTTGGAGATTAATTGCAGTTAATTATTAGAAATTTTTTTAGCAATTACCCTTTGATAGATTAGGGGATAGATTTGGCAATCGTCAAATCAGCAGTTGCCAGATTACAAAAGTTGTTTGAAATTAATCTCGAAAGAGACAAATATCTACTCGTTATTGCTTGATATAAATTAAAAATTGCAGAATTCATAAAATAGTATAATCAAAATGTACTTTTTAAAAGCTTTATCTCTTTATATTTGAAGCATACAACTTATGCATTACAAAAACATGCCAACACTGCCAAACCAAATATTTTTGACATTTGCGGCTATATTCAGCTTGTACTTTCGGTAAACTCAACCTATTTTTCTTCTATTCATTAAATTCTCATTGTCAAACTTGCTAGCACATAGTAATCTGTTTTCAAGTTCAAAGGAATACACTTGACCTTAATTTTCTCGAAAGCACAGAAAACGCTACAAAATATCAAATTTTTGTGAACCATTTATTTAAATTATCGTTTTTCAAAAAAGCAATACAACAGCGATCATTTTAGGGATGCACTTGCCCTAATAACCTACGGACTACCTACGAAGAGTGGTCAGAGGGTTTGTGCCCATACCAAGGGAACACAGATCGAAACGAGACATCGAACTGTAAACATCTCCAGTTTATCTCAGATGCGGACTGTTCTTTCGCGCTGCGGCGCTCCAGCATCGATTTTTTAGACACCATGGGGTTGAGCCACTATTTTTCAACCATAGCTACAATTAATACACCATACTCAAATGGTAAGTGCTTTTCTTTGTACAGAATAACATTAATGAGTTACATCAGGTATTTTTGTAATTTTTCAATTAATTGCTAATTTATTCACAATCAAAATATTGCATTTTTCGTTATTATTCTAATCATTTAACCAGCGACTTCAGTAAGTTTTACACAAAACAATAGCTTTCTTATCGCAGTCTTGAGGTGTGAAAAAAATAAAACCGACCGGAAGAACTGTAACGACACATCGCACGACGACACACTTCGCGTGAGCACAGTCTACAGGGAGTAATAAGCACAGTGCCATACGTGTTTATTAATAAACTAAAATAAAATTTACTATTTTTGATAGGAATAAGCCACAAGTTAAATTTAAAATAAGTTTATTTTTATGAAAAATAAAATAAAATGCAATCGATTGGAATAAAATTGAATAAAATGTCGAACCGATTATCGAATTGAATCGATTATCGAATCAAATCAATTATCAAATCGAATCAATTATCGAATTAAATCGAATCGATTATAAAATCAAATCAAATCGAATATCGGTCATCGATTTGATTCGATAATAGACTTCATCGATTACCGAATTGATTATCGAATCGATTATTGAATCGGTTACAAGCTGGCGTCGTCTAGTAACCAGACGACCGATGACGCTCTTGAAAAATTGACTTTTAAATGTTGTAGAAAAAGTTTTCAAGTGTTATTATATCTGTAAACTTTGGTACTCTCTTCCATAACTCTTGTTCTAAAAGAGACTGGAGCGAAAACATACATTTCATTAATAAAACCCGAATTGTTTGTTGTTGTGATGATACAAACGAGATTGAGGTTAGCAGAGTAAATTCAAACAAAGCAGAGGTCACAAGCAAAAGTTTCAACTTTCTAAAAAGGTTAGTAACTGAGTTAACTGATAAGAACAAGATCCTACAGGAGAACGCCAACAAGTGGAAAGAAAAGTATTTTGAAACAACTAAAAAAACTTCAAACTTCGGCCAAAAAGACGATAAACACAACCCCTCTTCTTCCGTCCAAACTTTGGAATTTGGTATTGGTAGTGTTTCCAATCATGCTGACGTTCCCGTAGCGACTGCCGTAATCGATGAAGCAGTAGGAATGGACCAAAAACCGCAAACAGATATGATTGCTTAATCGACAAACTTAAAAGACAGGACACATCCAAAGTTCTTGACCGTTAGGGGGAAACCAGACACCTCGATTCAAAAAAGAAGAAAACGTCGATAACAATAATGACAACCAAGCAAATGTCACTGCAAATGTAAATAATAACAATGTTCTTATTTCTATTCAAAAAGAAAATAAGGACAAATGCATGATGATTGTAAAGAAAAGGTAGAGAACCTCTTGAGAAAATCAAGAAGGACACTGCCACTGTTTGGAATTAATAAAAATCATGGCAATCTACAACTTGCACAGAGAAAGCATTGGATTTTTGTATCCTAAAGGATGTCTCAAAGTTTTTAGAGGACAATTAGGAAGAAATGCGAAACAATGATTACAAAAACCAAGCACGTGGGTTCCTTTAAACTCAGTGTTGCCACAGAGAAAATTAACCAAATCATGGAAGCTGAGCTGTAGCCTGAGGGAGTAAGATTGATTTTTTTTTTTGGAATTTGCAACACTGACTGAACAATGGGATTCCACCTTCAAAGTGAACTCCCCAGAAGATGTATTCTCAAGAACTGCAAAAAAAGTGGATCTGTTTTCCACTTAAACATATACTCACTCAGAAGCAAAATAGGCATATTAGAATTGAAGACTGTAGACATAAATGTGGACATCCTTTGTATTACTGAACACTGGCTAACAGGGGAGGAAATCCAAATCAGTATCATCAATTTTACTGTGGTTAGAAGCCTGTAAACAACCACCAAGCAAATGTGTTTTTTTATTCCTATTATAACCAGAATCCTAGAGGCAAGTACTATAAAATAATTAATTTTTAGGAACACACATAAGAGCATTCTAATTAATTAAATTAATTATTTTTTGAATTCCCATAGTGTTAAATGATAGAAATTAAATTAAAGGAGTAGTGTTTAGTGTACACGAAATTTAAAATGATCAATAATATTGCATAAATACAATTGAAATAAAAGAAAACATACAGAAATGTAGTTTCAAATACTTCAGATGAAGTTTACTTGTTAACTGAAAAATTACTAACAAAGAAGTTACATTTGTGTGACTCTAAACCCCTGTATACTAGTACCCAATAACCTACAACATAAACTAATGAAATCATTATACTAGACAGAAATTACCCAAGATATAAAACTGCAGTGACTGAATAACAAAAAAAAATTAAAGATGAAATAATTGAATGTATTTAAAATCAACTATAGAATAAATGAAAGTTATAAGTTGATTCTATGTTTATTATTATTTATCTCACCTGAGTTATACTCGTCAGCTTCATTCTTTATGTCCCCTAGATCGAGGGATGTAGATAACTGTCTCTCTATATATATTGGGTCACCTTCAAAAAACTCTTCTTTAATTTCAGCTTTTACTGCCATAACTAATAAAAAATATGAATTACACCAAATTGTTTACTACTATAATAATTATTACTTATCTTACCTGAGTTATCTTCTGGTTCATTACTCCCAGATCTCTCTTGGTTTCCCAGATCAAGGGATATAGATAGCTGACTTTTTTTATAGCTTGGGTCGTCCTCAATAAACTCATCCTTAATTTCAGACTTTTCTGTCATAGCTAATAAAAAATAGGAATTACCAAAACAATATCATAGATACCTACACAAACTTAATTCATACTAGTCTAGGGATCTATAGGGATATGTAATTTATATCAATGAATTCTGCCTCACTTACTGATGATTGTACAATGATTTTTATTATCTGGAAAACGTTCTTTTCATGTAATTTTCATTTAAAATATGCCAAAATGGCAAAAGTATAGAGAAAGTGCCGATGAAGTTAGCTACAAATGAGTGGAGGGAGGGACAGATTTGTATTTGGCAGAGTTGCCATTCTTTTTAAGTTTTTAAAAGAAGTTTAATTAATTTAAATTTAATTTATTATAATTTAAATTAACTTTAATTTTTTACTCAGGTACTATTTCATCCCAAAATCATATGAAAACAGTCATAAAATTGAAATCTGCTGAACATCTGTTGCAATCTGGCAACTAATGTTTTCAAAGTTTCCAGGCCAATTATAAATTTTTTTCTCGCCAGTGAAGATAGCCTCAAATTAGTTGTCAATTAAGTTTCACAGAACGAAATATTGCGGTGGCAGTGTTGCCATGTCCTCATAATGTATATTATGTTATATGCTTCACATACAAAGAGATAAAGCTTTAATGTACATTTTTATTATATTAGTTTAAGGATTTTGTAATTTTATACCTTATAGAAAACATTGATGAATTCATATTTGTTTCGTGTGATATTAATTGCAATTAATTAATAGAACATTTTTTTGGAAAAATTGTCCTTTGATAGGTTTTTTTTTAATTGCCGTATTGCCAGATTCCAGTAAGAGCCTAAGAAGGTATCCATTGAATTCTGACAGGCAACGGTGGGGGAAATCTTTTTTGGACATCTACGTCACGGAACAAGACCCCCTGGCATCTTTCGGCCGAGTAGGATACTAGGCCAGAAGACCCCAGTGGTAGTGCCGGATTAACCGTGTTCCGGCTAAAACCTTAACCACCGTTCCAGAGAGGTGGTCTTGCCGCTCAATGAACAACTAAAATAACAAACTAAAAATTTATAAATAACCATACCTATTACCGTAAATCAGAAAATGTTTCAGACGTTAGGCCGTAAACTAATATGAATAATATTAACCATAAATTTCAGATCCCTGGCTCAATTTCCTCCTCTGTCCTCCTGCTCCTTTTTCTTCATCACCCCAGAAATGAGACAGTGTACTTCTCTCCATTCTTTCTCTCTCAACATGTTTACAACGTTTCTTTCATCCAGCCCGAAACCCATTCGCCTTTCGAAATCTCCCCTCTCATTCGCCCATCTCTGGTAGTTAAAAATGTGGGCGAGAGCGTCCGGTACCCCACAAACAGTACAGTCTGCCGAGGCAGATTTGCCTATTCTATTTGTGAAGGTGCCAAAACTACCATGTCCGGTCAGAAACTGCGTCAAGAAGTAGTCCAGTTTCCTGAACTTAAATTCCCACCACGGCCTCAGATCGGGAATAAGCTCCTTCGTCCTTTGATAGGTTAGCGGATAGATTTGGCAATAGAGTCAGAACCCTCAAACCACCAGTTGCCAGATGTCTTTTAACTTTATTATTTATGCTGACATTTTACTATTTACTTTTAGAAACTGTTTTAAAACTATTTACTTTTTATTTTTTTGGCAATAATTAGGTATTAGTTTTTAAATATCTTATTGCTTTTGATTGCGTATGTTTCATTTGTAATGTAAATTTCAACACTGCCAAACACCAATATTTCATTCTGTCAAACCCATTTGAGGCTATCTTCACTGTGACCAAATGTGAAAAAGGTCCCGAGGAAGCATAGCTTTCTTATCGTCTAAGCAAGGAGCGATGGTTTTAATTTACTTTATTTTATTTTATTTCTGTTCGATTCGATAATCGATTGGATTCGATAATTGATTCGATTTAGGTCGATTCGATGACTATTGGATAGTCGATTCAATTCGATAATCGATTTAATTCGATAATCGGTTTAATTCGAAAATCGATTTGATTAGGTTTGATAATCGATTTGATTTGATATTTGATTTAATATCCAGCCACCATTGGGCTGTGTTGTTTTTTTAAATTATATTGTGAGTGTTTTGCAGTATTGCTATAGCTCATCAGATTACTTTTCTACTTGTTATTCCACGAATATATTCCGTGATTTGACCAATATTCCTACGCAACAATTCAATCTTCCTTAGCAGCCCTTTTTCTCGAGGTGTAGCTTTGTTATTTGTCCTAGCAATATTAGCAACCCGTCGTGTTCTGATCTTAATACCCGTAACATTAGCAATAGCTGTTGCTGCATAGTATGTTAATATTCCAATGTATGGGCTTCCATGACGTAATTATGTAGGATTTAAGGTTCACAATTTGTAACAGCACACCTAGTTTCTTACAAGAAACTAGTGGTCTACTAAGTGGGTTGGTTCCTTTGAAGTCTTTTATGGCATATGCTATTTCGCTCACTAGACTATCGTGCTACTCGTTGTTGCCTGATGTGTGTTATGAGGTTGAGTTTTTTGTATGTCAAGCTTATGAATCTGGTCATGTGTTTCAGTGGATATTTTGTCTATAACTGTGTCTTGATTGTGAATCTTCTTTTCGACTTCGCTTCTAATTGTACCACGCCTAGTCTCTGGGATAAAATTTTCTCGTATAATTACCCGGTATTAATCTGCTATTCGTTGTTCAGATACTTGAATTTCTGAGTATTTTCTGAAAATTTTGGCATACGATGTTGTCGATAACCGATCGTTTCTTGACTGAGCTTTATCACCTTGTAATAGAAGCGCAAAATGTTTTCGTTTATGGACACAGTCCATTTCACGAGCTGTCTCGTTTTTCCGGCTTAGGTGAGCGCCAGCTGATTCCACCGCATAACCTTCAGTCAGTGGAGCTCTTGTTGTTATATTATTATTAATATTAATATTTAAGACATCTGAACACGTTGTCGATTTAGCATAGCAAGACATATAGCCTTCAATACATAGATAAAGTGTGTGTTGTACAAAGGTAAACAATTAGTTTTTGGTATTTTACCATTTATTTACAAGTTTTATTAAATGTAAGCAAACTGATAAGTTGATATTCAAAATAGTATTGTAGAAGGAATAATTGCTAATATTAAATTTATTGAAGCAAAGATTTTTAAAAATAAATAGTGTGACTTTATACTATAACGTTTTTTCGTTGATTGATTTCAGGTTCATTAATTTCTTCTGAATTTCCATAATCTAAAAGAAAAGATAAGTTTAGTTCAACAGCGATACTGTAAAAAATTAATATATAAGTTTATAAACCTACAAATGATTTTGCAAAATAACAAAACATTAACCTTGCTGCTAACGTTTTATGCTATAATGATCAAGCTAAGTACTAAGAGCCATGTATAACATACAATTTGAAACCTTTTTACCATTACTTAATTTTGGTTTCAAGACAGAGACTTTCAGTAAATATTTTTAGTCTTTAAGAATCCACCCCCTGGAAAGGTAAGTTTTACCCTTACAATTTTAAACAGGACGGTTTCAAGTACTCAGAAGTTGTCAAAAAAAGGAGTAATTAAAAAGTAGCTGCAAAGAGATTATTAGTTTTACAGTTATTATTATAAAAAAAAATATAAGGGAAATATGCCTATGATGGCATGCTGCCTTTGATGGCATACCACTTGTAATTTGTAAATCTTTTCCTGTCGAACGATATCGGCTGCATAGGCATGCGCATAGACAGTGTTTATTTGCAACGGTAATGTTACAAACACTTATTAGTTCCACAGATAAATCTGTAACGGAAAGTGTGATTTGTTGAGTGTTGAACTATTATAACACACGTTAACACAAACAGTTTTTGCCTCTTCTCGTCTGAAGTTGAAATATCCAAAGTAAGTATGCAATTTTGATTAGTATTAAGCTTCAGTAGGCAATGCATTTTAACTTCTGCTTTGCATTGTGGTGCTAGAAGATAACGCTCTGCTTTAAATCTGGTGCGTACTTGCCTATGACGGCATAGCAGATGTGTTCCAATGATAGCACAGTATGCCATCATGTGCACATGTTATATGCCATCAAAGGAAAATGAATAATAATTCAAAAATTTCAAAAACTCAACTTTTTACTTATATTAAGGTAAAAGTAGATAAACAATACCATTTTGTAAGGTTTTTTAAACAAATTTGGAGCTTTCAAATCGCACAAAATCTTCAATAGTAGATTTAAATGTATGTCCTTAAAGGTTTAGTACAATCCTTAAAAATTGAATTGTCGTTATCTAGTTATACCTGAAACAGTCGAATATCTCCTGATATCAGATATATAGGCTTTGTTTTGTTGCAGGGCCTTTGTTAATATGGCGTCTACCAAGAAACATAGGCAGGAGTGGTCGGAAGAGAACATGAATATGGCAATTCAACACATCCAAGAAAAGAAGATGGGATGGCTGTTGGCTTTCAAAACTTTTAATGTTCCTGCTATGACACTTCGTAGACGTTTTGCAAACAACTCCGGTGGAAGAAAAGTAGATGTAGTGGCCGAAGAATTACACGACCTCCTCATCTTGAGAAAGAGTTAGCTACTCATGTGATTGATATGGGATCAAGATTTTTTGTTCGCACTTTGGCAATGCCTTTGCCAAAACAGGGATTCAACCTATTAATTCTGATATTTTTGAGGAATGGATGTTCGCTCCATCATTGGTTACAGATAAACCTATAGAGAGCAATCAAGATCGAACTCAAAACATTAATCTAAACAATCCAGATTTTAATCTAGAAGAAAACCTAAAAAGTGGACAAAATCACCAAACTAAATACTGCCAACGGGTCCTTCTAGAAAATACTCAACAGGATACTCTTCACATAACAATTCAAGATTTATCACACATTCCAAGTATTTCGCAGTCAAACACAAAAAAACAAAAGAAGCGTGGAAAAACAGGGGTAATAAATTCAACCCCTGAAATTCAAGAGTTGAAAGATAAGGTTGTTGAAAAAGAAAATGTAGAACGAAGAAAACTGGCAAACAAAGTTAAACGGCAAATAAAACAGAAGATAGAACCTAAAGGAAAAGCTACGTACAACAGTGTATTAGAAGGGAAATCTGTGGATGACACTTTTCCTGAAAAACGAACATTATACCGAATGGCAAAAGAAGGGATAGAGAGAAATGATGAGAAGGAACAGGAATCCGCGAGCGATAACGAAAATTTTGAAGATGATGATTCCGACGTCGCTTGCTTGTATTGTAATGGCCTGTATTCCCTCTCAAAGTCGAAAGAATGCTGGATTAAATGTCAGGAGTGCCAATCCTGGTGTCACTCTGAATCCGCTGGGGTCGATAAAAAATGTAAGATATTTTATTGTGATTTATGTTCTTAATTGTTTTAATGTATGTTACTTTTTTATTTGTTGTATTATTGTTCTCTTTGAATAAAATGCGAAAATTCCACTAAAACATATTTTTTTCTATTATACTGTGCAGCCATGTCATCATAGGCAAGGAATGTGCCTATCATGGCACACTTGACATTTCTGATATTTCAATTTTTTAATATAAAAATCTACATTCTCTTTGACCTTTATATGTCCAGCCTAATTGGTACATTCAACTGAACTAGAAAAAAAATTGTAACAAATATGATCATGTATTTTAATAAAAAAACGAGAGGTGAAGTTAGGTATGCCATCATAGGCATACTTCCCCTAAGACTTATTTTAGTTCAAATGCAAAATATATATTAAATATTGATGGCAAATAATTTGCGTTAATTAAATGTTGCTTTTTGTAGAGGAAAGTCGCCTAATGATGAATACATTTTTTTCAACCGATATTTTTTACAAAAAAATAATTCTCATTTTGTTTTGTTCTTAGTAATTTGCTGGTATAACTATGTATTATGTTCTCGTAGGTTTAAAATAATTCCAGAAGATACCTTTAGGCGATAATAAAATGTTTAAACCAAATTAGACAGTTAACGCATATTTCATGTACAAGTACAATGTAAATAATTTATTTGTTATTTTGGTGATTACAAAAATATATAACTTTTATTTCAGTAAATGTTATTTATTATCCTGAAATATACCTGTACAAAAATAATAAAAGGTAAAAAGTGACTATCCATCCATACAAAAGTCTCAAATGAAATTATCGTTGCCTTTAGCTCCACTGCATGCTTCATGACACCATCTGTAGCATTTACAGCAGAGTAGCCATTGTTACCCAGGTTTGTCGAAAGAAAAAAACATTCAAAGCAAAGAAGCCCAGGTTTGTCGAAAGAAAAAAACATTCAAAGCAAAGATACATTCCACATCCTCTTCTTTTTGATCCACGTCATGTTCAAAATCGATAAATGGTATTTCTTGCTCAGACTCTTATGAATCCGAAGAAACTACTTCTGTTTTCCTTTTATTTTTGGATTTAATTTTTTGCTTGAGTTCTTGGCCTAAATGAATACCAGCGTTTCTGTTTTCTTTCATTTTATTTAATTCTCCTTATGTATTCGAGTCAAAGTTCACCACTTTCTTAACCCTACTTGCAGTTATTTATAGGTAATTGTGCTTTTTCAAGAGCTTTTTTATAAGACGATTCAGTAATTAAAGCAGCTGCACCAGTTCTTTTGTTTAATTCCTGATGGACCACTAGATATGTAAGGATGATGGCTACTAGATATGTAAGGGTGTAAAAGTATTCAATGGCTGTACGTGGTAAACTACATGATGCCGATACAGCACTGTAACAAGGCAGAATAACATAGATGTTTTCTTTTGGATGTTAGTTTGGGTGTTCAAATAATCCAAGATGCATTTATCAAGTAAATAAAAATCCAATCTTGGTCTATTTTTTTAGAAAGAGCAGAAAGAAATTATTGTGATGCCAGATAGTGAAATAGAAATAAATTTCAAGAAATTAAAAATTAAAAAATATTTAAAGAACAAACATTCAGGACAGAACATTCAAAAGACTAAACAGACAATTAATTTAAAAAAGGGAGTAGTTTGTAGGTTGTACACTACATTAATTGTGTGATGGAGAAACTGGCTAGAACGAATGAGGATACATAGCAACTTATAGTATGCGAAACCGGTCGTTGGTGATAGAATGAATTAATTGTGAGTAAGTCTTATTCTTACTTATTTTACCTAATTTGACCTATATTACTTTACATAACTTATAAAAAGAAACTTTTTAAATTTAATTATTTACTGTTCCGTTTCAAAACTTCATATCTCTGTAATATTGTTCCCAAATTTTACTAAACAAATTAACTTCCATTTTCTATCAAATTCCAAAATTGACCCGGAGACTCTCTTGTCAATTCGCTAACTAAAATCTCTTCTTGGATCTGCGCTCAAATTGAAAGTCGATCTTAGGTCCTAAACATACTTCCTATCTTCTTTTGGACACTAAATTACCCTAGGTTAAACTTCTGTCGATGCAGTGATATAATTTATTGGTACTTACAAATATTAACTTCTGCGCTGCTACCAATCAGCATACATGGAATCTTTATTGCTACCACTTTTTCCAACACTTTTGGAAACAAAAATTACTTTTGAATTCATACAATTTAATTTCCTTCTACCGTTCAAATTCAGCGGCATTCAATCTCTTTTTTCTTCAGATGTTTTTCTTTTTAAGACCAGGAAAAACTTCCTTTTTCTCTGATTTCAAAATACCATCCAACATAAATAACCTCTTCCTCCCTCTCCATTGTTAACCAATGATATCCTATTAGTATTTCAAACAAACACATAATTTCCATATTCTACTAAATCCCTTAAATTAATATTTTCTTGTTTTCGATATGCACCCA
The DNA here is from genome assembly GCF_040954645.1 of Diabrotica undecimpunctata. Taxonomy (NCBI): domain Eukaryota; kingdom Metazoa; phylum Arthropoda; class Insecta; order Coleoptera; family Chrysomelidae; genus Diabrotica; species Diabrotica undecimpunctata. Next base: position 114,444,764 of record NC_092807.1, on the reverse strand, counting down.
ACAATAGCATCTGCATAAATTAAATTTTTAAACTTTCCCATTTTTGACAAGACAATAGCTGAATATGGTTAATCGCTTTATTTTATAATCCCCTTATCAAAAAACAATCTCAACGTGGCTTTTCCCTGAATTTTGAAACGAAACATTTTCTATTGATACACCATTTAATAAATCTACCTAATATTTTAAATCTATTAGGTATACCTATATTACAATCTGAACTTTCGAAATTAGAAACTGAAGTGGAAGATCAAGTGAATAGAGCAAACATAGCCGCAGGTTGCCTGAATGAAACAATATAGAGAAATAAAAATATCGGGAAAGAAATGAAAGGCAGAATTTACAAAACAGTCAGACTAATAATGACATATGCGACAAAACTGGAAACAAAACTCAAATCGTACATGAATTCCTACTTACAGTTCTTATTTGCATCTCGGCTTTTTCAGCTTCAGCACCAGGGGAAAGAGGATCATATGAAATTTGCATGTTCTTCAATTGCTCCATCAAACTATTAATCATCTTCTGAACATTTATTGTCGAGTAAGTAGTTGGTTTGCTGCTTACATAACCTTTTTCTTTAAACTCGCTAAATTGTTTAGCCAGATCCTCTCTAGACGGCATTTTGGAATACCTTTCGTCTGTATCGTAAGGTGGTTTCGCGTGGTCTTCACTAGAAAATTTCGGATACATTTCGCTTTCTGACTTTTTCTTCATCCTCCAGCTGGAGATAGTTCTAAGGTTCCTAATTAGATTAAAAATATTATAAAATGTAAATAAATGTTTAAATATATTATTTAAATGTGTATACAACATAAAACAAACTGGAACTTAAAACGACGACCAAGAGATGAAAAACTCTACAAGGAATTATGCTGGGAAAATGACATATACTAAGAAGCATCAAACTAAAACGCCAGACGGAGCAAAATCGTTACGAACCAGGTAAGTCAAGGACAAGTAAACTAGAATTACGGATAATATAAAGATAGCTACTTGACATTATAGAGAATTGTGATCAGGGCCATTCCGACCTGGGAGTGTACGCACTAAGGAGTGCGGGGCACCCGGGCAGCAAGTCCAGGGAGCGGCGCGAGCCGCCCTGAAAATAGGGAGAAACTAATTATGAATATTATAAAAACAAATTATTGATTATAGTTGTACCTGCTAGTAACAGAAAGGATGAACTTAAGAAAAGAAATTGTAATTGTATATTTAAATATCAATTTTTATATAGGTATACATATGATTACTGGCATAAAAACATACTGTTGCCAGTAATCCATCTACCCCCATCCGATTCCTTATTTCATCGTTTCTAATTCTGTCTGCCCTAGATATTCGAAGTGATTGTCTAAATACATCCATTTCTGTTGCTTCGAGTTTTCTTTTATTGCTTTCTGTTAGTCTCCATGTCTCTGTACCATAGGTTAAGCTGGTTTTTATGAGAGATTCATATATATTGTATTTTCGTCTTTTACCAATTTCTGAGCTCCAAAGAACTCCGTTAAGGCATCCAATTGTTCTACGGGCCTGGGTTATTCGTTTTCTAATTTCCCTAGTGTCTGTGCCTGTGGTGTCGAAATCAATTCCTAGGTAGGTATATTCAGTGCAGAATGGAATTTCGGTTGTGTTCATCTGAATGTTGGATAGTTCTGTGCCTATTGGGAGATATTTTGTTTTTTGTGTATTGAGTTCTAAACCCCACTTTTTGTATTCTTCCTGTAGTTTTCTGGCCATATATGTCAGGTCTTCTTTATCGTTGGCTATAAGGACTTGATCGTCTGCAAACTGTAGGGTATATAGGCAAGTTTCTCCCAGGTCAATGCCCATTCCTCTGCACTTTCTCTTCCACTGATACAGTGCTTTCGCCACGTAGATTTTAAACAATGTGGGGGATATGCAACACCCCTGCCGGAGTCCCTTGTTTACAGGAAATTTTTTTGAAAGTCTATTTCCAATTTTTATTCCCGACGTTGATCCTTCATAAAGCTGTTTAATGGCGTTAATTACTGTGTGGTTAATGTTTGTTTCCTGCAAAACTTTCCATAGCTTTTTAGCGGGTACAGTATCATAGGCCTTCTGAAGGTCTATTAACATAAGGTGGGTTTCTTGGTTGGTACTTGATCTTTTTTCTATTATTTGTTTCAAAACAAACACATTATCGGTGCAGCTCCTTCCCGCTCTAAAGCCAGATTGTTCCTCTTCTTCTTGTTCCTTATATTCTTGTTCGATAATGTCTCGAAGTATCCTTCCATATAGGCGACTTAAGTTACTGGTTACTGATATACCTCGATAGTTTGAGCAGTCCAGTTTACTTCCCTTCTTATGTATGGATGATATGAAGGATACTTTCCACTCATGCGGGACTGGTGCACCGTTTAGATATTGGTTTATACACCAGGTTAATCGTTCAAACAGTTTGTTAGTGCCGCATTTGATTAGTTCTGCTGGAATTCCCTCCGGACCTGCAGCTCGACCATTTTTTAGTAGTTGTATCGTTTTTATGACAGTCCTCTCATCGATGTTTATCGTTTCTCCCTGTATGTGTATTTCAGTTGGAGACATTTCTCTATATTCCTCTCTGTTTTCTGTTAATAGATTTTCGTAATGTCGGATCCAGTTCTCTGTTGTTATTAATTGTATGTTTGTTTCTCTTTTTTCATTTGATTTAACTTTTGTCAGGAATTTCCACGTCTCTGAGCATTTTCTACCTCCCATATATGTGTCTATCTCTTTGCATTTTTTGTCCCACATTTCTCGTTTAGCTGTGTTTACTAGTTGTCGTGTTCTCTTTTAATATCTTTGTATTCATCTTTATCCAACTCCTGTTTTGTGTTTAGCCATTTGTGGTATGCTTTTTTCTTCCGAAGTACTAGTTCTTCAATTTCTTGATTCCACCAAAGTTTTTTACTAGCGGAATTAGTTTTTAGTCCAATGGCCTCCTCTGCTGCTTCTTTGATGCTACTCGTTATGTTTTCGTAAATTTGTTCTACTGACTGGTCTTCTATATTATGTAGCAACTTTTCGTCTAATCTGTGCTGGTATAGGTTTCTTGTGCTTTCGTTGATAAGGCTGTTTAAGTTATATCGTTTGTTCGTTATCACTTCTGTTTGTTGAGGTTCCTCATTAACGTTATTGTTCTTGTTAGATTTAAAAGGAAATACCATTTTTGTCCTAACTATATAGTGGTCGGAACCACACGTCGGTCCTCTAAGTACTCTTACATCATTCACTTTTAAGGTAGTGCTTTGTTTGACTATTACATAGTCAATGATCGATTTTAAATTCCTTGTATGTTGTACCCATGTGTATTTGTGAATATCCTTGTGTTTATAGAAGCCGTTCATTATTCTCAGAGTATGACTCTGACACACTTGGATCAGCCGTTCTCCATTGTTATTCAGGTTTATTTCACCGTATGGACCGATCACCTCACTGTTTATTCTTTGGCCCACCCGGCTATTCAGATCTCCCAGTACTATCAGTTCTCGTGACTTTCCTATGTTGGTGATTATGTCGTTCAATTTTTCGAAAATCTCGTCCTTAGCAGCAATTGATTCGTCATCTGAGATGGCGTAGACTCCTAGAATTGTCACTGGCGTTTGATTTATGTTGATATTAACACGTATGATGTTTTCGTCGATTGTCTCGAAATCAGTTATTTTGTGTTTGAATTTTTTGTGTATCATTACAGAGACTCCTCTCTTTGCTCTTTGGTGTTTTGGGATGCCACTGAATATGTGTGTATAGTTATTTACAGTTTCTGTGCCAGTTCCTTTTTTCTTAGTCTCCGTCAAGACTACTATATCCATGTTGGCGTTTTTCAGTTCATGAATAACTTCTTTCATTTTTACTCTTATTCCCTGGACATTCCATGTACCAATATTCAATATCCGTTTCCGTAGCTTGTGTCTTTTTCCATACATTCCGTCCGAAATTCCGAGGCAAGCATTAGGCTTTTTAGTAATTTCCAGTTTTTACAAGTGACAGGGAACTGGCCTGACGCCTAAACCCCCAACCTGGAGGACCAGGTAATTTTTCCTCAATGTTTTCTTCCTCTAGATCGACTGTCTTTCGGGACTTTAGAGATCGATCTTCCCTTCTTGTTTTTTATTCCTGCCACTTCCGCCGACTTCGCCATTTCGATTTTGTTCTCATCCGCCTTCATCGCCGTTGTGGTCTTAGAATAGAGTATTGATTTTTGATAGAGTGTTGAGTAGATTTTTTGATGAGTATTGATAGAATCCCTAAAATCCAGGGATGCCACTTCCGCCATCGTGGAGTTACCCACGTGAGCGACAGAGAAGATGACTCTGTGCTCCGTGGGCCGAGTTAATGGGCATGTATGATTCCATACCCAAAGGAAAATATATGTACTTAGTCTTATATTTTTTGTATTTTAATACGTTTTAACCTATTTTTTGTACCACGTCGAGAATTTTTCAGGAAAATACTTAGATTAAAGAAACCAGGATTTCTTTAATCTAAGGGTAAATGTAATAAGTGTAATCGTAGCAAACTTGAAAAAATTTTGTTACATATTGTGTTGTGGTTACAGAGACAGAAGTAATAAAAGGTAAGTACATACATTAACTTGATTCTATTTATATAAATAAATAAAATTATATATTTTCTAACTTTCTACACTATGATGGCGAATTTATACTTTAAATAAAAATATTAATAATAAAACATCGTTATCCCAGAGACTAGACGCAATACCATCAGAAGTGAAGTCGAACGGGAGATTAATAATCAAGAGGTAAATGTGGATCAAGTCCGTAATGAAATACATGAGCAGATTCCTGAGCTTACCATACAAGAAACTCAACCTGATAATACACAACACGACAACAACGGGATACGCTCATCGAGGAAAAAGACAAAAGAGATAATCTAATCGTTGGGAAAAGGAGACTAAAATTCATAAAAGTGGCCTCTTAATATGGAGGACATATCCGGGAATACAAAAGCGCCAAATTTAAAGTAGCTATAAAATATTTTTCAGAATGAGTCTTAGACGAGAAGGTTTTAATTAAATAATAACGATAATAGTCTAAAATGTGACACAATTGTTAAAAAACTTCAATAGAAATAAGCTTTCATGTAGCAGTTGGGACAAACAATAACATAACCCAACTAAATTTGATTTCTTAAACAAGGAAAGTGACTCTCTTTCCTTGTTTAATGTGGCCTCCCAAAATAGCACTTCCCGTCTAACAATATTTTTGCTCCCACTACCTTTACATTCACTCTTCTGTCTTTTTGCTCCATGGTTACGCTATATCCTGGTAAGCAAAATGGCACGTGCTGTACAAGAGTTTAATGGAACAAACCCACTTAGCAGACCACCGCTACCAAAAATAAACTCTTCTAAAAAACTAGGTGCTCTGTTACAAATTATGAATACTGAAGTCCTACCCAATTACGTCGTAGAAGCCCTTACGCTGGCATATTTCATATGCTTATTTACTGTGCAGCAACAGCAACAGCTAATATAAAGAGAATTAAGACCAGAACACGACGGGATACCAATGTCGGAAGGACAGTTAACAGAGTTGCACCCTGGGAAAAACGGCTTCTAAACGAGATTGGATTATTGCGTAGGAACATTGATATCGTCATTGATGACATCAAATAACAGAATAGATACGGGGGATAACAAGTAGAAAAGTTATTAAAAGAGCACAGATAATGCTGAGCACTGCAAGACACTTGCAATATGATCCAGATAAAAACACAGCCCAACAGTGCCTGGATACATTAAAACAAAAACTCTCCATTTATTCAGGAAGTTAAGGAGGTACAAAGTTAGTAAGAGCAGGAAATGTGACAATGCGCTTTTTGAGCGTGCCGAGAAAGCGAGAAACCAAGCCAAGAAGAAATCCAGGAGTTTTGGAGAAATCAACTTTCCACACCAGCTGCGGAACTACCAATGCTGGATGGATAGAAGATACGACGCACAGCTGTCAACACTACCGTACAACTGTCGATGAACCCTTCACCACAGAAGAAGTCTCTAATATTATCAAAGGGCTTCATAACTGGAAATCTCCTGGACTAGAGGGAGTTCAAAACTTCTGGTTTAAGAAGTTTTGGAATGCTCATGAGTGTTTATCAACATGTTATTCCTAATCATGTTATTCCTAATCCACGGGAAATACCATCATTCCTAACGCAGGGAACAACTTATTTAATAACGAAGGATCAAAATAATACCCAAGATCCAGCCAAATACCGCCCAATTACTTGTTTTCCAACTCTGTATAAATTGGTCACATCCTGTGTAGCCCAGCGTATCTACCAACACTGCGCTCTAAACAATATCATAGAACCTCAACAGAAAGGATGCGCTAAGGGTTCCATGAGTTACAAGGAACAACTTATTATCGACTAAGTCATTTCTAACCAGGCATACACCAAAAAAGGAACCTCTTCACTGCCTTTATTGACTACAAGAAAGCCTTTGACTTAGTTCCACAGAAATGACTGGTAGATATATGAAATATATAAACATATATATATATATATATATATATATATATATATATATATATATATATATATAGAGAGAGAGAGAGAGAGAGAGAGAGAGAGAGAAAAGGAGTACGACCGTCAATCCAAAATAAACTAAGGTACACTCGAAGAGTGGTGGGTTTTTCGGTCAAAGTGGAGAAATAAAAGACAAAGAAGGTGGCTACTTCATCTATTTATTGAAGACGTTTCGCTTTCTGCAAAGAGGTTGGTATTTTGCCTTGCTGTTCTATCATTTTGACCTCAAGGCCATATCTATTCACGTTGTTTGCGTGGGTGTTAAACCTGTAAATTCATTTACTTGCGAGATTCAGTAAGCTTAAGACTGGTAACTTCATTTTTTATCTTTATTACTATATTAATCTTAAATAATTCAATAATGTTATATAATAGTCTCCCGTTTTATACCGCTGTCGCGGCTTTGGGAGTATAGCAGGGTAGTCTGCTATATCTAGGGCCTACGGTATACAAGGAAGGTAACATGGCCAGTGCTACGCTTCAACCGTCTATTATTACCCCTGGTTTTACCCAAGGTACTCATTTTTATTCAGGCTGAGTCGACCTGGGGCCTATAGACATTTTTTAAAATGTCTAGATGTTCTTGCCGGCGGTGGGATTCGAACCCCGGACCACCGGCTTGCGAGGCAAGCATCCTACCGCTTGCGCTATTGCGTCTTCAACCTAAAGTTAAAATTAAAATCTAATTGATTATAAGTAAATTGTTGGAAGGGCATTCTCATGATCTTTCTGGTTCTTTACACAATAAAATAAACCTTAATGTTTTTTACTTAAGTTCTCATAATAACTTTTTTATATACATGTATGTTTATAACATGTTCTTTTGCTGTGCTAATTTTGTTAAATTGCAAACTATACCTAGTTTCAATTAATTGTTTTATACAACTTTAACTCTAAATGTCCAGTTTCGTAAGCTTTTTCATATTTTTTACATCATTGACTGCTACATGTCTTTGTAAGGTAACACACATTTTGTAACTTCTCTATGGATGTTTGGTTTCATATTGTTCTTTTTAGATGAACTGATGATGCTTTCTGAGCAGAAAGCGAAACGTCTTCAATAAATAGATGAAGTAGCCACCTTCTTTGTCTTTTATTTCTCCACTTTGACCGAAAAACCCACCACTCTTCGAGTGTACCTTAGTATATATATATATATATATATATATATATATATATATATATATATATATATATATATATATATAAATAAGTCGCACCTCCTAATACCTGGTGAAAACAATATCGACACGGAAAATATAACAATTAACCGCGGCCCAAGGAGACTCGCTGAGTCCATTGTGGTTCTGTCTAGCGATGAACCCACTATCCCAGTTATTGAACTCCACTGACTCAGGTGTTAGCATTAAAAACACCAATACTGTAGTCGCCAAGCTTGATCATCTGTTGGCTTCCACTCGAAATCACTTATATCAAATGCTAAAAACTGTAGAAACTTTCTCAAATTATATCAGCATGCACTTTGGGCTGGACAAGTGTAGTGTACTAAATATAGTCAAGGGAAAGGTTTAAGCTGGAGGATTCGATATGCAAAATGGCCAAAACATCAAGGCTAAGGCTACTCAAGGAGTAAAGCATGCGCGGAAAATTGACCACAAACAAATGAAAATCGAATTAACTTCAGAGTTCATACGAAGGGTAAAACAGCTACTTCGTTCACATCTTAATAGTAAAAATTTGTTTAAGGCATTAAACACCTACGCATTTTCTGCGCTTAGCTACTCATTTGGGATTATTAAGTGGACTAAAACGGATATAGAAACTCTTCAGCGAAAAGTACGAACAAACATCACAAAGGCACAAAAACACCATCCTCGAGGTGCAGTAGAAAGAACGACATTACCGCGGTATTTAGGAGAACGACGACTTATGGATATAAGCGAGCAATGAGAAAAACAGATTACTAATTTAAGAACTTATTTGCAGTTGTAGGCGGAGACATCTACTCTTCATCGCGCGATTTGTGCAGTAGATGACACAACACCAATCAAACTGAGGGAACAAGAAATGCGCATAAACTATCTTACTAAGAACGAAAAAGTGCGCATCTGGATGGGTAAACCTCTGCACGGGCGACATCCCAATGAAGTCAGTCAAGACTATGTCGACAATATAGCGTCAAACTATTGTTTGGGATCAGGAAATATGTTCCTTGAAACAGAAGGTTCATTACTTGCACTCAGGATCAGGTTATACCAACTAAAAATTACCTGAAATATATCATCAAAGACCCTCAGGTCTAAAACGACAAATGCCGATATGGATGTCAGGTCCAAGAAACCATCCAACATCTTAACGAGGGCTGCCAAACATTTGCTGCAGCTAAATATAAAAAACGGCATGACTCAGTAGGGAAGATCCTTCATCAAGAGATATCTTTTAAACTGTGACTTTTACAAACAAACCATCTCCCATATTATCAATATGTTTCTGAGAGTATGCTTGAGAATGACAACTACAAGGTATTCTGGAATCGCACTGTGCTCACAGACCAAACTGTAGTACATAATAGGCCAGATCTCGTGCTAGTTAATAAACTAATGAGACAAACAACACTAATCGATGTGGCGATACCTAACAACAATAGTCTGCGTGTTAATTACAACAAACCGATCGCCAGGTACAGAGATCTGGAAATACAAATAAGGAGACAATGAAGAATGAAAAGTACCCAGACGATACCTATTATTCTATCTACTACTGGAGTCATTCCGAAGAACCTCCTAGAAAACATAAAAAAGCTGAGTCTAAATGAACATCTATATAAGATCATACAGAAAGCTATGCTACTTTCGACGTCCAGATGCGTGCGAAAAATTTTGGGAGATACACCGACGTACTAAGTCATCTAGAACTCGGTAACATGGAAAGAGTCCCACCAGAGCTCAATCCTTTTGATACCGTAGGTATCTGAGATGAGTGAATTTTCCCCTTAGAGGGAGTGTGAGCCGTATGGCTGAATCTGGAAACATGCTTATATTTTTTTATTTAATGAGATATAGTTTAATTTTTAATACCTTTCATTTTCAAAAGTTTTTATTAACAATTGTTAAATATTTGGACAGATGAATAGCAGAATAGTCAACACGTGTCTGAAAATCTCTTTGCAAAAATTGGCCTTTTCGACAATTTATTCTTCTTTGAATAATCAAAAACAACATTTCTTAGACGCATTATAAATTAAGTGTTGTTCATCATGTTTTTTGATAGATGTCTGATAATACAAATAAGCTTTCTGGAGCTCAGTATAGAAATAGGAAGTGGTAAAAAACGGAATTAATTAAAAAGACTAGTAGTTCACTAGAAACTTTTATAATCCCAACAAAATCACCAATAAAAATGGTTCTTTTAATGTTTTTTAAATGATCGCATGATCATAGAAAAAAAATTTGGACATTTGACAAAAAATGATACTTTATCTTGTTTTCAAATATACAGATTTTTTGCATTTTTTATTGCATACGTTTCACGTTTATTCTGATAAATTCATATCACTGTTTATTAGTGCTTTCAAATCGTATTAGTATGACTCCCGAAAATAATGTAAAAGTTGTGGCATTACATGAATATGGCCATGATGCTCTTGCGAAGTATCGTCAGACTGAAGAATATACCACAAGACCAGGATCATGCAGAAAAATGAGGAGAACAGAAATGTTCTCCCTAGTCGTTTGTTAAAAGTTCGAGGAACTCTTTTCTGCACGAACTGAATAAGAGTCCTACATGAAAGTGGTTTGCGTTCTCATAAGCCAGTAGCATGCTCAAAATTAACAGCAGCTCATCTAGCAGGATGACATTTACGAATGATTACAGAGACTGGACTGTTCTGCAATAGAGTGTTGTTATGTTTTCCGATGGGTCTCATTTTTGCTAACCATCTCCAGAAGAACACGAACGTGTATGGAAGAGGTCCGGAGAACGATTTGCACCTTGCCGTATTTCACCCAGATCGCCGGTTAGTGGCGGAGATGTTCAGCATATTTTGTTAATTTTTGTTCATAATCCATGTTTCGCTTCCGTACAGGACCGTGGATTGGATCACTGTTTGCGCTTAGTAGCTTGTGTAGAACTTCGACCATCTTCTCTCTCCTCTCTCTCTCTCTCTCTCTCTCTCTCTCTCTCTCTCTCTCTCTCTCTCTCTCTCTCTCTCTCTCTCTCTCTCTCTCTCTCTCTCTCTCTCTCTCTCTCTCTCTCTCTCTCTCCTCTCTCCCTCTCTCTCTCTCTCTCTCTCTCTCTCTCTCTCTCTCTCTCTCTCTCTCTCTCTCTCTCTCTCTCTCTCTCTCTCTCTCTCTCTCTCTCTCTCTCTCCCCATCTCTCACTCACTATCTCCCTCTTCTCTCTTTCTCTCTCTCTTCAAGTTATAAAAGCTAAAACTAGACTTCTTGCGCTTTTTCCCAGTTATTGCTTTTTTTTAATAATAAACATTAAATTTTCAATTTCTAGCTAATCAAATATTATGTAAAAGTTAGAAAACGAAATAACTTTTACTATATATATATATATATATATATATATATATATATATATATATATATATATATACATATATATATATATACATATATATATATATATACATATATATACATATATATATATATATATATATATATATATATATATACATATATATATATATATATATATACATATATATATATATATATATATATATATATATATATATATATATATATGTATATATATATGTATATATATATATATGTATATATATATGTATATATATATGTATATATATATATATATGTATATATATATATATATATATATATATATATATATATATATATATTGTGACGATTGGGGTTTATAGAAAATAATTTATAAGTTATATACTACATAATATTAGATATAAAAAAGTATTTGATTATTTTAAGAAGTTATATACTAGAGAATTTAATAAAAATATATTTATGTGAGGGCATTTTTAATAAATTAGCATATAATAAGTGTAAAAAGTTGTATTTTAATGTTGTAAATATATTTAAGTGAGCCATGTGCATAGGCAACCAACTATACAGTAAATTGACAGATAGAAATTAATCATAATACGAACACAGTATAGACAACAAGTTGTTATCTATACTGTGATACGAATATAAGTGGGGTTATAATAATAATGTTAGTTTAAAATGTTTAATTTATATATATTTAATGATTTAAATGTTTATTCTGATCTGAAAAGCCTAAATGTCAACAAAATTATTAATAGAAAAGAATGGAATTCTCTGGATCACCGGAGATGGCCATGTTTGCGAAATGGTTTGTTCCAGAAAATTCAGACATGTATTTAATAGAACAAATTGGAACATGATCTCTTACCAGATGGTTCTAGAATATCCAAAAAGATATAAATACCCGTGATTTGGATTCAAGATGGCAGTTTTTAGTCAGAAGTCAGGCCAGTTTATTATGAAAGTTAGTAGATACATTTAGTTAGTGAAGTAAATTGTTCAGAATTTTCAAGAAGTCAGTCAGAAAAGTTTAGTAAGAAATATGAAAGTTAGTTGGAGTCAGTGAATCAAGTACAAATAGTCCAATTGTTTAATATAATGAGTTAAATGAAGATTAAAAATTATGCATATAATTTAATGCACATTTATAATTATACACAAATAATTATTGAAGATTATAAAAGTATATTAGAAGAATATTGGATGGACATTGGAAGGAATTAAAATTATATTATGATTGGAGATTAGTATAAATCAACTTATAATAATTGGATATTGGTATATTGAAAAGAAGAATAAATATAAATGCTGTTTGCTGGTTTGCTTGGTGGTGTATAAATGCTGGTGAAGAAAAATATATCTTAAATTGGTAGAAGCTGATAATTGGAAAAAGAAATTTCACAAAAACAAGGATAACCGAAGTACGAAGACATTCAGTGGTGATTAGAATATATATAGTGGAAAACAGTTCATTTAGGCATTCAGTGAAAGAAAGGTACAAAATTTTGTTAATATAATTTAGTTAATGTCATAACAATTTCAATTTTGAAGATAGTTTGTTTAAATTTTACATTGTCTATAGAATTTAATTAGTTTTATAAGAGTATCAATTTAAAGATAGTTTATTTTAAATTTACATTGGCTAGGTTAGATATATATATGTGTGTTTCATAATAGTTATAATAAAGATAATTTAAAAAGTACTTACAAACTAATTCTTTGAGAACCGAGATAAAAACCCTATATTATTAAAATACTCATTGCTCATCATTCAAACAAAAAACACATCATAACAATTTGGCGCCCAACGCGGTGGCTCTCTATTTAAAAGAATTAGTTTGGGAAGATAAGTGCTCTCATATAATTAAATTAATTATCAGTAGAAAGAAAAAATTATAGATTTTATTTTTAATTATATTTGAACAAGTAAAGTCTCAAAATGTCTCAAGGAAAGAAAGGTACAAGAAGCAAAAAGAATGAAGAAGATGTGGAAGTAGAAACACAACCTATACAAGAGGAGAGTTTAGTTCAAGTTCCACAAGATACTGCAGAAATGAATCCAGAAAGAGAGGAAAATGTCAATATGGCAGCTTTGATGTCATTAATGATGCAGATGAACAAGACAATAGAAGAGAATACGAAAAAAATGGAAGAGAATTCAAAAGAAGTCAAAGAAGACATGAAAAAAATAGAACAAAAAATGGAAGAGAATTCAAAAGAAGTCAAAGAAGACATAAAAAAAATAGAACAAAAAATGGAACAGAATTCAAAACAAGTCAAAGAAGACATGAAAAAAATGGAACAGAAATTGGAAGAGAATCATAGAAAATTAGAAAAGAAAATAGAAGATAATAATAATAAAATTGTAAAACAAATGGATAAAAAACTTGAAGCTGCAGAGAAAAAAGTAGCAAATGAAATAAAAAGTATACGGAATGACTACAAGAAAAGGATAGACAATGAGAGGACAGAAGTAAAGAGGATTATTCAAGATAATAAGATAGATATAGAACAGAAAATAGAGTTGCAAAAATGTAACTTAGAAGTAAAAATTAACGAAGACAGGAGAAACACAGAAGAAAAATTAGACGATATACAACAAAATATCCAAATAAATTGTAATCAAATAAGAAATGTGGAACAGAGAATAGATGATATTTCACAAATGAGAGACATAGGGAGACCTTACTTAAATTTAACAAATGAGACTGGGATTAAATTCTCTGGTAATATAAAAAATTTGCATCCTAGAGTATACATAAATAGTTTAAAACATAAATTAAGATTTGTGAATAATATTAATGATATTAAAGATTATATTAGAATGACATTAAATGACAATGCAGCAACTTGGTTTGCTAGTATTGAGAATGATTTAGATAATTTTCAAACATTTGAAAATAAATTTTTAAATTATTATTGGGGTGAATTAGAGCAAGCCAAGTTTAGAGAAATTCTATATTTTGGAAAGTATAATCAAAATTTAAAATCAAATATGGTAGATTATGCATTGAAATTGATAACAGTTGCAAAATATTTAGAACCACCACTTAGAGAGGATGAAACAGTCTTAAATGTATCTAGACATTTTGATGCTGATGTTGTGCAAACCGTAACTGTACAAAATATTCAAACAATAGATAGTTTTATTAATTTTATTCAAAGAATACAAAGAGGCAATATGACAAGTAATAATAACAACAGAAAAAACAATAATAACTTTCAATATAATAAAAATGATAATCAACAATATAGACAATCATATAACAATAATACTAGGTATGGTGATAGTTTACAAAATTTTAATAATAATAACAGTAATCCAAATAGACAGAACTTTAATAATAATACTAGTTATAATAGACAAAATTTTAATAATAATACTAATTATAATAGACAACATATTAATAACAGTACTAATAATAATAGACAAGATTTTAACAATAGAAAAAATACAGAGCGACCTAACTATAACAGACAGGTAAATTGTGTACAAAGTAATAGGAGCTGCGAAGACAGGGAACGAAAGAGTACAAGGCAAGAAAATGTGAGTAGAAGTCATAGTAGGGAAAGACATAGGACATCAGATCCAAGTGGTCAGATACAATCTGACAATTCTAATAATCAAAATTTTGTGCAGTAAACTTTCTGAATTACAAGTTAGGCCATTGCTATTATGAAAAACCTTCTGAATTTATTTCTTTAGATGAAGAGAAAATTATTGAATCTATTAATTTAATTTATATAAATGCTTTGGCCAAAAATAAAATGATTAAGATTATGATAGATACTGGTTCAGAAAGTACTTTAGTCTCGGAGAATTTTATTTTTAATACATTAAAATTATCAGATATAATAAAGATTCCAAAAATTAAAATTGTTGGTGCAAATAATAAGAAGTTGGGTGAAATTGATAAACTAGCCAATTTTAAAATTAATATTCTTAATAAAGAAATTAATATGCAAGGATTTATTGTCAAGGATTTATGTGTTGATATATTAATGGGAAATGATGAATTGGAAAAGAAGAAAGTAAAGATAGATTTTGAAGAGAAAATAGTAACTTTGGAAGGGCAAATAATTAAATTTATGCAGAAAGATGAGGTAGAAGAAGGAATAAGAGTTGATAGGATATTATTAAAAGAAAATAATGATGTTTATGAAGAAGAAATGTATTTTGATGATAGGGAAATGTCCCAAAAGAATATAAAGAATAATTATTGTAGTGAATATTTAAGGAATGGAAATTTTAAGCAGATGGATGCCTACGAGGCGGAATGCGTAAAATTGGAAGCAAGGAATAATGAGTACATAATGAAGAATAATTTTATTTGTAAAGAAGAAGATATGATAAAAGTTTTAAATTGCCCTGAAGAATATAAATCAATAGTCATTTCCATATTGCAGCAACACAAGGGACTTGTCAATAAAGAAAATAGAATTGCACAAAATTATATCCATAGTATAAAAGTTAAAGAAGAAAAAGATTTTAAAACAAAATCATACCCAATATCATATAAATACAAAGAAGAAGTAAACAAAACAATTAATAATATGTTAGAAGATGGAATACTAGGAAGAATTACAGAAATGTCATTTTTCACTAAAATCGATTTACAGCATAGTTTTTGGTTAATACCTCTAGAAAGAAAAAGTAGACAGTATACAGGATTTCAGATAGATGGAGTAGTATATCAATTCAAAGTACTACCATTTGGACTTCAATCATCTTTTCTATGTAGATGTCTTCATGATATTTTGGATCAATATGAACATTTTGTAATTCACTACATTGGTGATATATTAATTGTTTCTAAAACGGCTGAAGATCATGAGAAACACCTAAAAATTATAATAAACAGATTAGATAAAATTGGACTTAAAATAAATCAAGAAAAATGTACATTTTTTCAAAAAGTAGTGATATATCTAGGTTATAAACTTAATACTAACAGCTTACTGATATATCCATTTTATTCAATAGACTTGATTTGTTAAATAGATGGTAGATTTCATTATTTTGAATCAATTTGACATCATACTTGTTGAATTTTGTATATATGGAAATTAATTTGTACCCTAAAAATCATAATTTGGGGTTAGACACAAAATTGATACTATAATTGCTATAAAAATGTCTTTCTAATATAATAAAGTGGAAAAACTTACCAATTTATATTGATGAAAGTTATTTTGAATGGAAATAATTCCTAGATTTTGTCTATAAATAAACAGAACACAATATCCATTATATTTTTAATTAAGGTTATATTTTATTCTCTGATATAGCATCCATTGTTCCATTTGACATGACAGTTTGACCATAGAATAGCCGAACTGTGATCCGTTGTTCTCTGCTTTGACATAGACAGCGAACAGGGATGTATTTAACACATTTTAAATAAAAAAAAAAATTTGATTTAATAAATTTAATAAGGTATGAGAAAATTATTATTTAAAAAAATAATAAGTAAATCATTTATTTTAAATATTATTTTGGGGTATTGTGACGATTGGGGTTTATAGAAAATAATTTATAAGTTATATACTACATAATATTAGATATAAAAAAGTATTTGATTATTTTAAGAAGTTATATACTAGAGAATTTAATAAAAATATATTTATGTGAGGGCATTTTTAATAAATTAGCATATAATAAGTGTAAAAAGTTGTATTTTAATGTTGTAAATATATTTAAGTGAGCCATGTGCATAGGCAACCAACTATACAGTAAATTGACAGATAGAAATTAATCATAATACGAATATAAGTGGGGTTATAATAATAATGTTAGTTTAAAATGTTTAATTTATATATATTTAATGATTTAAATGTTTATTCTGATCTGAAAAGCCTAAATGTCAACAAAATTATTAATAGAAAAGAATGGAATTCTCTGGATCACCGGAGATGGCCATGTTTGCGAAATGGTTTGTTCCAGAAAATTCAGACATGTATTTAATAGAACAAATTGGAACATGATCTCTTACCAGATGGTTCTAGAATATCCAAAAAGATATAAATACCCGTGATTTGGATTCAAGATGGCAGTTTTTAGTCAGAAGTCAGGCCAGTTTATTATGAAAGTTAGTAGCTACATTTAGTTAGTGAAGTAAATTGTTCAGAATTTTCAAGAAGTCAGTCAGAAAAGTTTATTAAGAAATATGAAAGTTAGTTGGAGTCAGTGAATCAAGTACAAATAGTCCAATTGTTTAATATAATGAGTTAAATGAAGATTAAAAATTATGCATATAATTTAATGCACATTTATAATTATACACAAATAATTATTGAAGATTATAAAAGTATATTAGAAGAATATTGGATGGACATTGGAAGGAATTAAAATTATATTATGATTGGAGATTAGTATAAATCAACTTATAATAATTGGATATTGGTATATTGAAAAGAAGAATAAATATTAATGCTGTTTGCTGGTTTGCTTGGTGGTGTATAAATGCTGGTGAAGAAAAATATATCTTAAATTGGTAGAAGCTGATAATTGGAAAAAGAAATTTCACAAAAACAAGGATAACCGAAGTACGAAGACATTCAGTGGTGATTAGAATATATATAGTGGAAAACAGTTCATTTAGGCATTCAGTGAAAGAAAGGTACAAAATTTTGTTAATATAATTTAGTTAGTGTTATAACAATTTCAATTTTGAAGATAGTTTGTTTAAATTTAACATTGTCTATAGAATTTAATTAGTTTTATAAGAACATCAATTTAAAGATAGTTTATTTTAAATTTACATTGGCTAGGTTAGAAATATATGTGTGTTTCATAATAGTTATAATAAAGATAATTTTAAAAAGTACTTACAAGCTAATTCTTTGAGAACCGCGATAAAAACCCTATATATTATATTATTAAAAATACTCATTGCTCATCATTCAAACAAAAAATACATCATAACAATATATATATATATATATATATATATATATATATATATATATATATATATATATATATATATATATATATATATATATATATATATATATATATATATATATATATATATAGTAGGTACGTCCACTCTATCTTTTCCCGTGCGTCATGATTCATTTTCAAACAAGTTAAATCAAAATATTAAATATAGGTACTCGGTTCGCTATTCCCAGTCCGAACTATCTTGTGAATTTAGTAATTTTTTTTGCGAAGTTAGTTACTTTTTGACAGACTAAAAGTGGCTGGATATTTTATATATTTTTGTAGGAGCAATATCTCTCGAGCACAAATATTGGCGCACACTTGTTTTATTTTTTCAGATTTTGTTAAATAAAAAATAAAGCACATGGTTTGCGACTGGCAAATATAGTTATTATTGGTACAACGTTTAAATACAAAAAATAGAGACAGAATGGAATCAACATATAAACAGAATGGATGAAAACCGACTAACTCAAGAATAACTAAATTACAAACCAAAAGGAAGAAGTATAAGATATCCCTTAAAAATATGAGTATATTTTTATTTAATATTATAAGAAATTAACTTACTTTTCTTGTTGCAATATTCGTTCTTG
This sequence comes from Diabrotica undecimpunctata, assembly GCF_040954645.1. Classification (NCBI taxonomy): domain Eukaryota; kingdom Metazoa; phylum Arthropoda; class Insecta; order Coleoptera; family Chrysomelidae; genus Diabrotica; species Diabrotica undecimpunctata. The sequence goes on along the minus strand of NC_092807.1, from coordinate 114,426,171 downwards.
ATCTGTTAATAATATTCGTAATTCATTTAACCATCCTTCTTTTAAGTTGTTAAATTTCTTCCCGTCACCTCCGCTTAGTGGTTTATTAAAGTAAGATTTTAAGAACAATTTTGATCCAGTTCTACTTACTTTATGTATTATTTTTGTTTTATCTGTATCCCTCTTACATCTCACTAGTTCCGGTGACAGCAACTGTTTTATTTTTAGATCTGGGTTAAAAGCTTGATCATCTGATACTTTTTTTCTGATTGTCCTAACTGTTGAATTTTTGATAGATGTTCTGTTAGATCCTTGACTTGGTTTAACGAATATATCTGTGTGATTATCACTCCCTATTTCTGTTACCTAAAAGGAAATTAAAAAATACTAGTAGAAGATCTGCAATATCTTTTGAAAAAGATACTTAAGGTTGGACAATAGCATTGTTATAAACAAATATTATTTCTTCTTCTTTTTGTATTTATTGTTGATATGACAAAAGTATTTATTGAGAGGTAGACTGGCACATATCTCTCCATGCGACTAGCGAATAAAAGTTAAACTATGACAGTCTGTAATGCAGATTCCTTTGACGTCATGGCGGCGACCATATTGGTTCCGGTCTTAGCTAAGGTTCATGCTCGACCGGTAATGCAGATTCAACGCTTACCGACAGTAACGTCGGAATTAGACTTTCACCGTCTGCGCCTGACCGAAGCCGCCGAGCCATCAAGCATCATTTCCCAGCTTTCACATCCATAAAGTAGAGCAACTATGACCATTTTCTTTTATGAGTTATATCGTTGTATTGTGTTTTTCTTATTCTTCGAGGTTATGTGAATTGCTATGCATATATACTGAAATCTCTTAATCGATCAATGCCTCTATATTTCTCGAAATTTAGACATCGTAATGTAGCACCCTAGATATAATAATTGAAATTACTCACTTGTTCTAAATCGTCAATTAGGTACTATTTTCACTCTTATGGGGATCTTACTTTTAAACGTCTTAACTTTCGTCTTTTTTGTCTTACACGCTATAGTTTGGAGATCGCTCTTTTTAGTCAATACAATGATGATCAATATTATAATATGAATTAGACTGTGTGATTAAAAAATCATATACCTTTATCAGTTGTTCGTTTCTTCTGAATTCTTCTTCATTAGTTAGGGAACTATCCGATCCTGTATTTTTATCTGTATCATCTGTATCATTATCTTCTTCTATTTGCTTTTTGGCTTGTTCGTTTTCATATTGTGCTTTTAGAAAGTTTTTTATTGTCTTTGTACCAGATACTATAATAGGTCTCTTTGGATACATCAAAGGATTATCAGAAACTTGCAGAGCTTTTAAATTTGGCACAGTACCTAAAATACAACAAACTGTAGTTAATAGATACGTAGATTACTTACAGATTATCCTCGGATTTGGTCATGGAATAGTAATCAAAGGAGCCATGTTTACATTCATTACACTCAGGCAGGACCAGAGTGGCACAAAAAAGGCACCACCCTTTAAACGGAAGGCACCAGACCCTCTCTCCTAAGCTTTTTAAATAAAACTTTTTTGAAATACTAATGCATCTAAAGTAAATCAAACATGTTTGTGAATTTTTTTGAGTTTAATTTTAATTTAAATCCATAAACTTTAATCAGCCAAAGTGAGGAGTCTCTCACTGTCTCCATTGGAGATTGGATTCTATATATGAATTTACTCTTTTAAAAAATATGTTAGAAATCATTTTGTTTGGTGGTTAGTAGAATTTCCTTTCTAAATTTTTTTAAATTATTTAGTGCGCTCTAAGAATTGCGTTCTAAGAGCTTGATACAGATCTTGACTGACTGCGAGGCACAGTCTAATGCCGGCTTAACCGGACCAAAAAAAGTGTGGATGTCTGAAGATACATTTTACCTCGTTGAACAATGTAGAAAACTGAAAATTGCTAAAATTGAGAACTTTCTTAAGAATTCCCAGTACCGACAGCTATCTAGAGCTATTCAGGCTGCTTGTAGATAAGACAAGAACAAGCATATAGAGAAAATCTGCAGTGAGAGGACTTTATATGACAATCGTGCCCATAGCTTAAACGACCCTTTATCGAGACCGGATTATAGCAGGTACCCTGTCCGCTAGTGTAATATATACTTCCCAAATGGATGAACTATCCATTCTCCTCAGTATTTCTTCAAACTGCTTTTATTTTCGAAAGATACAGATTATTTTAGGCTGGTAATTTTTCCACTGAGATTCTTGACATAGAGACGACTTACAGTAGACAGACTGGCAGTTGATGTTGAAACTAAAGAAAATCTTTCAAATTTTGTAATAACTGTGCAATATATACTTCCCAAATGGATGAACTATCCATTCTCCTCAGTATTTCTTCAAACTGCTTTTATTTTCGAAAGATACAGATTATTTTAGGCTGGTAATTTTTTTCCACTGAGATTCTTGACATAGAGACGACTTACAGAAGACAGACTGGCAGTTGATGTTGGAACTAAAGAAAATCTTTCAAATTTCTTTCTTTGTAATAACTGTATAATCCGTTGCAAGATAATTCGGATGGAATTCCCCAGATTAAGAGACTGGGCGGATAGCAAGCACAAAATGACTGTACTCCCTTAATGCTGTAACGAACAGTCACCCTTAGTCTTTCGTTACATTGGGTTCAATTTTAAATTCTATCCAAAGTTTAAAGGTACTTTACTAAATAATACAAAGTAGGTGTAGCCAGGTACTTATTGGAATTTTGAGTTGTTAACGATTGGTAAATAAAATTTTAAGCATAATTTTGTGTACCTATTTAAATTTAATCAGTTAATTGTATTTGTACTTGGTATTCAGAATTACAAATGTCTAGGTACGTAAAGAAAGTGTTTATAAGAGATTAGAAAATTTCTTGGAATTTTATTCAGGTAAAAGGATAATGTTTACTTAATATCAAATTATCACTAAATGGGCTTCTATGAGAAGAAAGTTTATTTGAAAAGAACTTCATTTTTCTTTTGTCGTTCATTTAGAATAGAAGTCAGTGTAATAACTATAAATATGAGTAATATAGAAATGATTAGTGACGATGTCCGGTACATTCCTGTCACTATTTCAGGAAGTAAAGACGAGTCTGAACCTGAAAAACGTTCTGGTTATATTCATCTCACACACGATTCAAAGCAAATCGTGCTTAACATTTACAACGGTAAGTACTTGTTAAAAATACTCTTTAGTTAACCTTCCTCGCTGATGATGATCCGGATGATCGCCAACGTCCGGAACGGATAGGCACTTTAAGAAGAAGTTAACCTTCCTAATACCGGGTGAATTTTAAAACGACCAGTATCAGGTGGAGCGACTTCCCGTCCCAGTAGTTTGGTTCACTTTTAAGCGCAAGGATTCTATATATTTCATTAATCTTACCATTTTCTTAACTCTTTATTGTGTGTATACTTTGTTTGGTATCAATTCAACAAATTAAAAATCAAAGACAGAAGACAGTCACATTCAGAAACTCACCAAATAAACAGGTAATTTTAGCAGTTATCAGATATCAGATTCATACTATAGAAATATACGAGCAATATAGCCAACCAACTCTAGCACAATACAGTAAACGGAGAGATTACGGTGGGTAGGGCACGTGGTCCGCATGCATGAGAATAGAATCCCCAGAAAATTACTAAATGCAAGATTGCAGTGAAAAATACCTGTTGGAAGACCTAAAAAGAGATGGGAAGACGAAGTCGATGAGGACGCCAGGAACTGCCTGGGAACGCGTTCATGGAAAAGAACAGCGGTAAATCGAGATGATTGAAGAAGCCTGTTGAAGAAGGCCAAGGCCCGATTTGGGCTGTAGTGCCATTGGATGGATGGATCAGATATCAGACGTACTTGGGGCTAATTGCACTTTACAAATTCTTAGAGAGACAATCCCAACTAGAAAGTGGTGTTTCGAAGAATCTAGACAAAAATATGCTAATAGTATAATTATAAAAGTTTCCATCGTGTAATAGCAAGAATGGAATTTCAAAGATAAAGGAAACACATTACAATCAACTGCTAATATGTAAATAATGCGACTGCACATCATGGCAAGTAATTAGTACAGTCATTAGTAACCATTTTCCAAAACTTTCGTCTAAACTGATAAAATCAGATTTGTAGAACGTGAAAACACTCGATACCACGTGGGACGAATTCTCGCCCCATATACATTTCCGCGAAATCCGACGAGAATATTTAATTTTTTGTTCGCGGTATTTTGGGTTTTACTACTTGTTTGTGCTCTTAATACATCATATACCAATGTCTTAAACCGTTAAAGTGATTTGATTAAACTTAATTACAGATATTAATAAAAACGGTAGACTTGAGGCGAGAATTCGCGGTATTAGGAAGGTTAATTATATTTACGGATTAATTAATTCATAAAAAACACAGAATTTCGATCAGAATAATTCCTTGAGAGGTAAAATTACATATTTTTTCTTAGGTCTTCTTTCGACGATGGTTAAATCAGAAGCGATCAAAAAGACAGTATTTTTGACACAAGTACAACGATCCACTGTGTACGAACTTACAAAAGACGGTACAGTGTTGCGAAAAAAAGAAAGGATTCTGGTGCCCATCGAGTATTACCAAATTTTCATTTATCATATACATATATATATATATATATATATATATATATATATATATATATATATATATATATATATATATATATATATGTATATATATATATATATATATATATATATATATATATATATATACGGGAAACAATATATCATATGTATTCAGTGAATAACTTACCAACTTTAAATAAACTTTTGAGTGAATTAAGAAACAAAGAAATAATCCTCGAGTGTCATAAAACTACTTTTTTAAGGTTTTTAAAATCGAATGTTTAAAACAGTGAATAAGCGGCAGGCAATTATGGAATCCAGCCTATTAATAAAGTGGAGGTTCGATTATTTGGAGAGTCTAAGGTCTTTAAGGAGTGAAGGGAAGAACTTGTATTATTTGGATGAAGCTTGGCACGACACCCACGATATAGTTAAAAAATGTTGGAGACCGATGGTAGTAAAAATTGCGTCACCAATGTTTCTTCCTCTAGAGGATAGAAGATAATTTGTATTTTACATTGTGGGAGAGAATCAGGATGGTAGAAGATGCTTTATTACTCTCTGCTAAGAATGCAAGTGATTGTCGCTTAGATTATCACCAAGATATGGACAGTACTTTGTTTGAAAAGTGGTTCGAGCATCAATTACTAAATAAATTAAAAAGAAATAGCGTTATTATTTTGGATAATGCTCCGTATCATTGTAGACAAAAGAGTAAAATTCCAAAAACTAATTCAAACAAAGCTGAAATTCAAGAATTTTTATCAAAATATGAAATATATTTTATGGATTTTTACATAAAAAACAATTTATAGAACTATTACAATTAGTTAAATGTGAAAAAAATTATTTTATCGACAGGCCAGCTGAGAATTATGGGCATAAAGTATTAAAATTGCCTCCTTACTATTATGTACTGAATCCAATAGAATTGTTCTTGTCTCAATTAAAAAGTAATGTGAGGAAAAATAAGAATTCTCCTGCTTAAATCATTTTCGACTTTTGTATATTTAATTAAGGCCGAGTATAATATTACAGCAAATAATTGGAAAAAATCTATAGAGCATGTCAAAAAACTAGAACAAAACTACTCACAGTTCCAGAACATTATAAATAGAGTAGTTATACAGGGTGTTTCAAAAAAAGGTAACCCCGTCTCTAGGGTAGGTAAAAAATTGAAAAATAATTGGGGTTTGCTTAGTAAAAAAATTTTGTAACGCCATCCGTTTTCAAGATACAGGGCGTTGAAGGAAAAAAAAATTTACGCATTTTTTACGATTTTTCCGAAACTACTGGCAACATTGTAATGACATTTTATACGAATATGTTTTGGAAGCTGATACCATGAATTTGTTTTTATATCTGATTCTCATAGAGGGCACTAGTTACACGGATCGTACTAAGTATTAGTCAATATAACTTTTTTAAGAGTATAATTATTAATCAAAATTTCAACTAAACTTTAAACATCATTCAATTTTACACGAAAAAGTTACTCTTGGTAAAACTCGATGCTGTGTACCGTTTTCGGAATATTTTGATTTGAAAATTATGAAGTAATAATTGATGCTGGTAGTAATGATAAAGTTCTAATAGGTATACCTCTATTTTCTCCAAGTGTGCCATGGAAATCTGACATTTATTGATTGTTATGATGATAAATCAATAATAATTAGAGTTTTGAAACCTTGTTATTTGTAAAATCAAATCAAAATGTACTCAAATGTTGAATACACTGACATGTTATTAACCTTAGGCGGATGTTTAGGATGTTCTAGTGCAGCTGTGACACGTTATGCAGAAAAGTTTCCTAGAAGAAACTTACCAAGCAAAAAAACATTTAGAGCCGTTGAACGACGTTGTCGAGAAACTGGGAATGTGAGACCAAATAAAATAAATTCTGGTAGACCAAGAACAACAAGAATAATTAATAAAGAAAATAATACTTTAAATTTACTTGATCAAGATCCAACAGTTAGCGTAAGGAATATAGCAAGACAAACAAATACTTCTTCTTCAAGTACTTGGCGGATACTGAAAGAACAGCAATTATATACTTATCATTACAGACAAGTCCAAGAGCTCTTGCCAGATGATCTACCGGTTAGAGTGGATTTTTGTGAAACAATGCAACAAAGGACAGTCCACAATCCAAATTTTTTGAAATGCATTCTTTTTACGGACGAGGCCACCTTTATGCGACAAGGTATGTTTAACTCCCATAATGCACACTACTGGTGTGATGAGAATCCACGAGTCAAAAGGGTATCACATTACCAACACTCATTTAAAGTTAATGTTTGGGCAGCAACTTTAGGTAACAAATTAATAGGTTATCATATTCTACCTGGAAATTTAAATGGTGATATGTATCTTGATTTTTTAAACAATTCCTTATTCGAGATATTAGAAGATTTAACACTAAATGAGCGAAGATCTTTATTTTTTATGCACGATGGAGCTCCACCACACTTTGATAGAAGGTGTCGTAATTGGTTGAGTAATCATTTTCCGAATCGATGGATTGGTAGAGGTGCAGAAGCTCCGATTCATTGGCCTCCTCGGTCATGCGATTTTAACCATTTAAACTACACAGTTTGGTCGTATATTAAGGAAAAAGTCTATGCTACAGAGGTAAATTCACGCCAAGAATTGAAAGAAAGAATTCAACGTCAATTTAATGACATCATAGCTGATCCCCTACCGTTTAGAAGGTTAATGGAATCTTTAAAAAAAAGAATAGACTTGTGTATTCGCGAAAACGGAGGGCATTTTGAACACTTACTGTAATTGAATTTTATTTTATGTTCTTAGTCATTAATTTAATTTCCTTCTTGTGAGTTTTGTTTAATTACTAACTATGTTATACCAGCATCAATTATTACTTCATAATTTTCAAATCAAAATATTCTGAAAACGGTACACAGTATCAAGTTTTACCAAAAGTATCTTTTTCGTGTAAAATTGAATGATGTATAAGTTTACTTGAAATTTTGATTAATAATTATACTCTTAAAAAAGTTATATTGACTAATACTTAGTACGATCCGTGTAACTAGCGCGCTCTATGAGAATCAGATATAAAAACAAATTCATGGGATGTATCAGCTTCCAAAACATATTCGTATAAAATTTCATTACAATGTTGCCAGTAGTTTCGGCAAAATCGTAAAAAATGCGTAAAATTTTTTTTCTTTAACGCCTTGTATCTTGAAAACGGATGGCGTTACACAATTTTTTTACTAAGCAAACCCCAATTACTTTTTAGTTTTTTACCTACCCTAGAGACGGGGTTACCTTTTTTTGAAACAACCTGTAGATTTAAACGATAGCGATGATAGTGATACCGATTTAAATGTAGACGATAGTTAAGTTTAAAATTATTATTTTTTATATTTTTTCACTATGTTAAATATATATTTTAATATAAAAGTATTACTTTGATTGCCGTAATTTTGATAAAATGTATCAGTATATAAGTCCGACCCTGTATACAACTATACCTAGAAGATTAAATCCGAAATATCTTGCAACGAACAGTAATCCCATAATTAAATATATTATCAAAGAAGGGTTAGGTACTCACAATCCAAATTAAACATTTTATTGATGCAAATGTCGCAACCGGTTTCGGAGTTTACAATTTGTACCTCATTATCAAACCCAATTGAAACTATCAAGGGTAAAAAATATGCTAGCATGTATTTAGTTATTGTTAGTGGCTCAGTTTTTCGTTCCTGGTAAGTTCTTAAGTTCTATAAAATAGTTCAATAAAATATTTAATTTGGATTGTATATAACCCTTCTTTGATAACACAGTTAATATTTAGATATATTTCATAAGGATATTTAGATAATTGTAAAAATTATCGAATTATAAATTTTCTTTGAATAAGTACCAGTATCTGATATACCTATAAAGATTAAACTTATTATATCTGCGTTATACGAGTAGTTTTAATACAATTATAATTCATAGAATGCGTTTGTAAAACGCTTTTAGGACATACTTACCAAGTTCATTTGGTAGATTATGTAAATTATTGTTCGTTAATAACAAATTTTCTAGTTTTTCATGAAATGCAATACTAGTAGGAATAGATTCCAACAAATTGTTTCTTAAATCTAACCACATCAGTTTGGGTAGCTTCCAGAACAAATTATCCGGTAATGCAGTAATAAAATTCCCCTCTAAGAAAAGCATCTTCAAGTTTGTCAAATCTAACACATCCTGGGGTACTACTACTAATTTTTCTTTAGAGTGGTCACATATTAAATCCAAATGAGACATTGTTTCTTCTAATAAAAATTACCAATTTAAAATTTTAATATTATAAGTTGACAACTCAAGACTGACGGACAGTATTATTGCTGGGAAATTTGTTTATTTCCATAGTAACTTACACCTGTAGGGTGACCGTCTGGTTGTTCTGGATAATTAAAATCGATTTTACGCATTCTTTGCCGCGTTTTATCAATGGCGTAACATATCGAGGTTGTAAGGTCCTTATGGATATTGCTTCATTTATACAGAGTGTTTCCAGAGAGAAGGGAAATATTTATATGAGCGATTCGGCACTTAATTTTAAGACTAGAGTTTGTTCACACCATTCTCCTATCCAGATATCGTTATTTGTCAGGGAGAAGTGTTCACATTTAACATTTTTAAAACTTCGAATATTTTTATGTGGTTCTTAAAATATTCTCTTGTGGAATATATTACCCTGCAACTCTTAGTTTGGTATTTGGTATTTCTACATAGCAGTTAGAAATTCCCTACCTACCTGTACGGCTAGGAATGTCTTGAAGTTTCCTCAGGAATTTCTCAGGAGCAGCAGCAACACCAAAACGGATGAAAAGGAATTCTGTGAAAATGATAGCCCTTTTTACTAAGAATAAATGTAGACAGTTGGGTAGATTGGCACCCGAATTCCAGAAAGACACCAAATCTAAAGCAGGACATCCTTGAAAAATATTACCTTCTTCACCAGATAGGAGTTTAAAATAGCAAGCCGGTTTCCTGGCATTTATAAAAAAACATCAAAAAACCCACCAAATGTCGGAAGGATAATATAAACATTGACACATGAAATGTATAATATGTAGTAAGAACAAAAATGAAAATCAGCCAGGAATTACAAACAATAAGTATGGATTTGGTGGTCTTCACTAAGACAAAGAAAGTAGGACCTGGCACATAATTGATAAATGACTATTAAAGTCTGTCAAATATTAAAATAAACTATAAATCAAAAATCACGCGCCGTAAGAGGACAAATATAGCGGAAATCACGCGCTCTTCAAGAATTCTAGGACATTTTAAATTCGATCATTGGCGACACGTAAGAAAATGTGTTTCCTTGCCGTCACTTAACATTGTGTAGGATTTCATTCGTCAGCAAATACTTTCAGTTACCAATTCCTAACTTCCATTTATCCCGAACCACGAGTCGAAAGCCAGGGTCAACTAGCATTTCAGAATAATCAAAAACACTGTTGATAGGAGGTCGACGAGGAGTCGAGCACAGTGTGAGTAGAACACTAAGACGACGAGGTGATATGCATAGGACGGCATCTCATCTATAGACGACGTACGACGTCGTCTAGACAAAAATAAGTAGATGGAAATTTCATGATATTTGAAGTACCTACCCAGGTTCTTGTTTATCATAAAATTCACACTGATAAAATCAATATTTATTCTGTTGGTACATATTATACAACGTATTCCGTACTGCCATTTTTGATGCCCCGTGCATATCACTCTTCTTACTTTTAAGACGACGTCTATTTTTGCCTAGTTTTGAAAGCACAGGATTGTTTTTTTTTTCCTTTTTTTATCGAGTATATTGTTCGCCATGATATTTTTAAAGCAGCGGCAACCCCTTTTAAAAAATAATTATTTAATAGCAACTGATTAACAAACACGCATTTGATGAACACACACCTTTTGAACAGATGTAAGAGTAAGAATAATTCTTATTATTGCCATAAACGTTTTGTTAACGTGACGGAACGTTACAAGTAGCAAAGGAAAAAGAAGGAAGGGATTATAAATTTAGTTGACACAAAATATAACAAACATTTTAATAAGATCGGTACATAACTTTTAAAAAATTTACATTTATCTGGTATTGGTATTAACAAAATAGGTGGGATCAACTGTATTTAATAATTCTTTCATATAAAAAAATTTATGACCGGAATAGCATTAGGTACTAAGTATATAATCAAAAACTTACATATAATCTTTAAGACGTGAGTTTTTCAATCGAAGTAAAATTGTGCACATTAATTTTTTTATTACAATATTATCTAAATAATACTTATTTCTATGTTATTAATTACTGTATTGAAGTCAAAATAAAAACAAACATATATTAAATATTATCAGGCCGAAAAGGAGACTGAATTCGTAATCGAACCATGAGATGTACCGCCCCTCCCAAAGCCCTGAGACCTTTACCTGGCGACAAGCGCGTTTCATGCTCGGTTTCGTGATTAATAGTTCTGTGAGATGAGCACAACCCACTGAAAACTAACTAATGCTAAAGCTACAGTTTGTTAGAATTAGAACAGTGACAGTGCGCAGCGCACAGCATACACGTACAGCAGAATCTGTTGTACTCAACTCATGGCAGTTTTGGTCGAGTCGGTTTGTTAGATTCTTTATTCGGATAAATATTCTGTCGATCTGAAAACAAGTTTAAAAATTAGTTTCAAGTTTATTCTCTCAAAGGTTGTACGTTTAGAAAAATTAATTCTCGAAAACTTTACGCAATATTTTTATTACTCCAAGAAGAGGAGGAAGAAGAAGAGTTGATACCGTTAAATTTAAATAAAAGAAATAAAAATGTAAACGAAATTTTTTCATGTCTTAATACAGAAGGTGCTTTTAAATTAATAGTCGAAGAAAGATTGTTTTAAAACGAGGAAAAATTTCGAGAATATTTTAGACTTTCCAGGGATATATTTGGAACTGTCTTACAATTTGTACTAGATCCAATAGTCTTTTATCTTCCTCGGGAGAAAATTTAGTACGTATTTACACGGCTAGCGCTCTGCAGTGCGCGCAGCTCAGCAGAACCTAACAAACCGTTATCAGAGAGAACCATTTCTTTGATTTTGACGAACGTACGCGGCATTCGACTGACTGTGAGTTATGCGTCGCTTACTGTTCTAACAAACCATAGCTTCAAGGTAGGCATCAGACTGCCCGACCGACCACGACCAACCGTCCGACAGCGAACAACCAACTTTTGTATTCTTATTTTTAAACTCACATTACTCGTTCGTGTTCCATCGACCGACCGTCAAAACGTCAGGAGGCTGTAGCAACATAACCACATTTTTGTAATATTATTTTACCGGGCTTTTTGTAGAAAATTGGATTATGGATAAAATTAGCAGAGATCATTCTACTAATAAATTGTTTATCACTTATTTGATGTGGAGACGTCTTCGTAGGCGTAGGATAATTTGGGTACGTAACATTTTTTTAAAAGGGCACCAACAAGGAGAATTCTTTGTGTTATATCCCATTCTATTAAACGATTCCAATAAATTTCAAAATGCTTACCGCATGAACAAGCCCAAATTTTATAGGTTAATTACAAATTTTGAAATGTCAATGATCAATGCCATTGCTCAGAACAGTATAAATGAATGCGAAATGCTTCATATTCATCGACCAAACGATCAAAATTCCAACAAGTCCGAATTTCAAAACTGGACGATCGCGATCGGTCGCTGTAAGTGATGGACGGTCCACCAGTCTGACTCTGCGCAAACATTTTCATAGACTAGTAATGTTGGTCGATCGTGGACGGTCGATCTGGTCGAGCATTCTCATTCTTCTCTAACTAAGAGTATCAGTCGATATCTAGATATGCGGAAGCTCTGCCAAAAGTGATCATAGGTTCATTATTTTCTCTTGAGATAAGAATATACCAAAAATAAACAAACAAAGAAACCTTAGTCATTTCAAAACTATGGATCTAGATCCTGTTACAAGCTACACTTCCAAAGATGAAAAAGAATTACTAAAAGGTAGCCAGACAAACAGCAATGAAACTCAGCAAGGTCAAAAAACGTCCAGGGATTAAGCATGAGTGCGCGATAAACGTATCCGAAAACCACGTACATATAAATATACTCTAACCATAAAAGATATTTTACGTCGCTGTTATCACTGGTAATGAAGAACCCCAAACTGCATCGCAGTTTGTTTAAGTGAACATTGGAAATCAAATACCCAATTACAAAATCACAATTTTATGGGTTTCAAATTAGTCTCTGCCTTCTGTAGAGATGAAGGCAAACATGGGGGCACAGCAATCTATATAAAAGGAATCTTATCATGGAGGATAAGAAAAGATGTAAATGCTAAGGCAAAAACATATGTTTTTGAATATTCATGTGTAGAAGTGTGTTTTTTAAATTGCAAAATTTTAATTCTTTGTATATATCGTACTCCAAAGTCTTGTGTGCAGGAATTTTTAGATATTCTAGAAAATGTTTTAATTTATATTTCAGGTGAGAGCTCTCTAGTTTTTATTGCAGGTGATTTTAATATAGATTTGAGGAGTCAAACTAAAGATAAAACAGACTTTCTCTATTTATTACAAACATTTAATATATTGCCATCAGTTTCTGAATATACTCGCATATGTAGAGCTACAAAGACGTGCATTGATAACATTTTTACAAACTGTGAACTTTATGTAGCAGAAGTATTAGATACTCATATTTCTGATCATCTTGGTCAAAAAATAACTTTCAGTATTAATGCTGCAAGATGAAGACTGGAAGGAGCTTTTTTCAGTATCAAATTGGAATATAGAAAAGCAATGGGTTGTATTTATGAAAATCATTTCTTTGTTATTTGACTAATGCTTTCCAGAAAAAAATATAAATAAACATAGAAAATGTATCAAATACTATAATACAAATGAAATAAATCAATATAAAAGTCGCTTAGACCTTTTGCTAATGTTAAGTAGAGTAGATGACAATTACAAAGATGAGTATAAACAAACAAAACGTCAGTATAATAAAATGCTTGTGGATTCACGAAAAATGCAGTATGGGCAAGAAATATATAATAGTCAAAATAGGTCAAAAAGTCTATGGAAAATCGTTAAAGAAATCACACAGGTAAATTGTATCGATAATAATGTAGCTATACTAGGAGATCCAGTCATGGTAAGTAATAATTTTAATGAATATTTTTTAAATGCTGCTACACATCTTTTAGAAAATATACCAAAAATAGAATTCAGCACCAAAATAGAGATTAACAAAAACTCATTTTTTCTAACGCCAGTAACTATAAATGAAGTAATTGAATTAATTAGAAAATTGAAAAATAAATTCACTTCAGGATATGATGGAATACCTACAAATATAATAAAACTGTGTGCATATGAGCTAGCTATACCATTATGTCATATAATAAACAATACCTTCATAAATGGGATATTTCCAGACAACTTAAAAATAGCTGTAGTAAAACCAGTGTATAAAAAAGGTGAAGCCACTTTACTAGAAAATTATCGTCCGATAAGCCTCTTACCATCATTCTCTAAGGTTTTTGAAACAGTCATGTGTGTCAGGCTTCTCAGTTTTTTCTATAGTGAATGACTGTAATGCCAAGCACAACATGGGTACCTTAAGGGAAAATCTATAGAGACTGCCATTTATGATTTTATAACAAAGATAAATGAGGGTTATGAAAACAAAGATATATCCATGGGCATATTTTTAGATTTATCAAAGGCATTTGATACTTTAAATCACAAAATACTAATGGAAAAGCTTTACAGATATGGCAATAGAGGGCCAGGTTATAATTGGGTAAAATCATACCTATCAAACAGAAAACAGAAAGTAAAATTTGAGTACGAGGGAAGAAATTGCTTCTCTGATGAAGGACTCATTTCGGTGGGAATTCCTCAGGGAAGTATTATGGGTCCTCTTCTCTTTGTTTTTTTTATGTAAATGATTTAGCTTTCGACATTACAGACAACAATCAGAATACTCTTATTGTGAAATTTGCAGATGACACTAACATTTTAACTATAGGGTCATCCTTCAATAATTTATTGAATATCGCTAATAATAGATTAGATAAAGCACAGAGATGGCTTAATATGAATAAACTCATACTGAACAGAGAAAAAACAAATTATATATGTTTCGTCACTAAAACAAATAATAGTACCTTACCAGAAACTGTCTCAATTCAATCGCAAATGGTTACTCTAAACCAAAGCACAAAATTTCTGGGGGTACATATTGACCAAAATTTAGATTTTGGAGTGCATATAAATGAGATATGTAACAGGTTAGCATCTTTCTGCTACTCTTTCAGAATAACAGCAAATTATTTGGAGGAAAAATGTAAACGAGTTGTATATTTTTCAAATTTTTATTCTGTAATGCGATTTGGAATAGTTTTCTGGGGGGGAAGTGGTAACGCTGAACAGGTTTTTATATTACAAAAAAGAGCAATCAGAACTCTACTTAACTTGAAATACAGGGATTCATGTAGAGGTAATTTTAAAAAACTAAACATACTAACAATGGCTGGAACATACATATATGAATGCTTACTTTTCATTTTTAAAAATAGACATAAATTCTTGAAACACATAACAAACCATAATACTAATACACCTTCAAGCTGACCTGCAGGGAGACTGAGGGCTCTTATCTGAATCTAAATGTCACTGTTATTATCCTTATACTTTAATATTACTTTTATGTTAAGTGTAGGTTGTTACAGCAACCATAACAAATTATAATTGACACCATTCTCTCTATTGACAATTTATATTTGTGTGTAACTTGTGAATCCTGAGAATAAAGCTTTTTTCTTTTCTATTCTATTCTATTCAAATAACAATTTGTTTGTTGCATCCTCATGCTAAGGTTTTGGTCAGAATTTGTTTCCGTAACTTCGCTATCTGGTCTCGATATCATTACTTTAGTTTTCTCTTCGTTTATTAAAAGGCTCATATTTTCTACGGCAATTATAAGACAAGTAAACGCTTCTTTAACATTTCGGTTTGGACGAGCAATCAGATCCATTTCGTCAGTTTATGCCATACTAAGCGTTGATTTGTTAAATATAGCTCACATGTTGTGTAATTCAGCATCTCTGTCTTTTCTAGTGCTTTGTTAAAATGAAAACCCACGCCACAGCATCGTCACCCTGTCGTAACCTTTCACGTGTTTAAAAAGACTTAAAAAATCGTCTTGTACTTTCAATTTGTAGTTTTATTTTGTTTCTGTAATCGTTTCTATTCTAAATCTAATATATAATAGTGGAATAGGAGTATTATCTACAAAAAGATATAACGAGAGATAAAGAGATGGGAAAAATAAAGAAAAAGGGGGAAATATTGATCGTTGATAACTACTAATCGCTTACCAAAGTTAGTGAAATCAGAAAGGTCGAGTAGATTTATAGTACCTGGTAGTCCATAAAATGCAGTGAGATTACTGGAAGACATCATTTTATCAAGAAGAAGGAATATGAAAAATCACCCTAAGGTACTAGGACTGAGAGGGCGTTTTTCAATTTCGATGGCTTCACGTGTAATTCTCGATTTTAATCCTATCCGCTCCCAGGGCCGTTTGACGGTTTATACATATTTTATATATACACTCATGGACAAAAATATCGACAATTTTAGAATTTTCCAATTTATTTTTGGATTCGCTATCATTTCAAAATAATTTTACATTACTGATGTTACTCATATAGTAGGCTGATGTTCTCAACTAGTTTAGAATATTTTGACGTTTATTTTGACGTTTATTCAGCGGTTAGTGTCATTCGTACATTTTATCATAAAAAACTTTCTTTACGTAAAGGAAAAATCATACTAATTCGTTTATTTTTAGTTTAATTTATTAAGTTTAACTAAATATTGTTTTGATTTAACTAAGGTTAAAACAATTATGCCACGAATTCGCCACTGCGATGAAGCCCAATCAGCACAGATGGTAATTTTGTACGAGGAAGGATATACACAAAATGTTATCGCAGGACGTCTCAGGAGAAGTCAATCTACAGTTTCTAATACTTTAAAAAGATACCATGAAACAGAAAATTTTATACGAAGGCCTAGTCAAGGACGCCCAAGTTGCACAATCGCAACTGATGGCCGTTTTTTGGTTCTTAATTCTACACGAAACTACTCATTGGCATCGATGCACCTCAGAAATGAGCTACTAAATGAGACCAGTTAATGTGAGCTGAGAAACAGTTAGACGAAGATTAAAAAAAGCAATCTAAAAGCCTAGACGCCCTGCCAAAGTTCCACGTCTTCTCCAAAATTATAAAGCTCGTCGTTTAGAATTTGAAAGAAGACATATTCATTGGAATATCGACAACTGGAAAAATGTTCTTTTTACTGATGAGACCAGAATCCTGTTATATAAGCCAGATGGTCGACACCACGTCTACAGAAGAGTTAGAGAACGATTCACCACCTGCAATCTCGCCCAGACCGTTAGTTTTGGAGGTGGTGGTATAATGCTTTGGGAAGGTATTAGTTGGGAGGAACGCACCGCACTTGTGGAAGTGATTGGAAGGATGACTGGTGAATCTTACGTTTAAAACATCCTGCAAGATCGTGTTTTGCCATATCTTGATTACATTGGATATGACAGATACATGTTAATGCACGATAATGCTCGACCGAATACCGCTGTTATAGTAATTAATTATCTTGATGAGTTCCAAATTCGAGGATTTGATTAGCCACCCTTTAGTCCAGATTTAAATCCAATAGAGTACATGTGGATCAGCTAAAATACCACATACGACAGAGAAATCCTGTTCCAAATACGATAGAGCAGCTTCGGCTGGCTGCACAGGATGAATAAAATGCAATTTCCTAAGGATATATCAAAAACTTACTTGCAAGCATGCCGAGAAGGATGCAGGCAGTAATAAGAACTAGAGGAGGAAATACTCGTTACTGATTGTTTCAGTTAAAATGACTTGTTTAAGCAATTTAAATAGACATTTAGTTTAGAGTAAAACAAGTTTAGAGTAAAATAATCTTATTTACCTAATATTAAGCATTATTTTTTTCACAATTTTCTCTGCATAAAAACTTAAAATTGTTCATTAAACATTGTTAAATAAACTCTTCTTCACAATAAACGACTGGATTCACCAGAATTTATTTTCTAAAAACAAATACTTGAAAATTCCAAAATATTCAATATTGTTGTCCATGAGTATATATATATATATATATATATATATATATATATATATATATATATATATATATATATATATATATATATATATATATATATATATATATATATATATATATATATATATATATTGTAACGAAATAGCCCATCTCCGATACGTCATAATTCTTAGAAGGACGAATCTAGAAAACGCTATCTAAATCTGCCCGCCCTTCGGACGGGAGACAATTAGAGGTGGGACAACGCCAGAATGTTCTCGAAAAGTAACTTTATTATATATATGTAACGTTGTTAGGAGTGAGTTTAGTTGATAAGAGAGTACCGAACTGTAAACTTAGAAATAAATATATGTATATAAATTCGAACCGCTCGTTTTATTTAATCACGCTACAGTTGGTGTTACGGTGTGAGTAAAGAAAGAAATAAATTCAGCAGTGACTTTTGAAAAAGACTTTTGAACTTTTGAAAAGTATTGTTCGTCGGTAACATCCGCGTAGATCGGTAGTGATCTTTGTACGAAAGAACATTTAAAAAGTACGTGTGTGCCTGACCAAAGATGCTGCTAGTACAACTCTCAGTAAAACAGTTGCGAGAGCAACTAGAAGAACGCGATGAAGATTGCAGCGGGTCCAAGAAGATTCTCCAAGAACGACTGAAGAATGTTCTTAACAAGAATGGAGATGACCCAGAGACATTCCAGTTTCAGTCAGCGGATGAAGCAGTTTTAAGGAAGATAGAAGAAACTTCTAACAAAATTGAAGAATCTTCTAAAAAAACTGATGATAAATTCGAGACTGTTTCCAAAAGATTCGATGAAACGTCTCAAATGATAGAAGAATCTTCTAAAAAAAATGATGATAAATTCGAGACTGTTTCCAAAAGATTCGATGAAACGTCTCAAATGATTGAAGAATCTTCTCGAAAGAATGATGAAAGATTTAATGAAACGTCTCAAACTATTAAAGAAATAGCTAGACAAAACGACGAGAAATTCGAAAATATGTCTAGAAGATTCGACGAAGTATGTAATCAAAACAATGACAAATTTGAAGAAGTCACAAGAACATTCGATAACATACAGAAGAATGTAAACAACGTAGAAGAGAAGATCAAACAATTAGAGAGCATGATAACTAATACAAAAGTGCTACCACCAGTTAATACAATAGCCTTAGATCCGGTAGTGAAAGAAGAATCACCTAGAGACAAAACAACACATAATATGAGATTCAAATTGCCACCATTTGATGGAAAGTCTTCTTGGTCCATATACCTTAGACAATTTGAAGCTATTGCGACAGCCAATCATTGGACAGAACAAGAAAAAGCTGTTTCCTTGACTGCTGCTTTACGAGGTGATGCTGCAGATATCCTAAGATCGATTCCTAAGGGTCAAGAAAAATGTTACCAGACCTTGTTCACTCGACTAGACAAACGTTACGGAGATGCCCATCTACAACAAGTCTACAAGGCGCAACTAAGAAGTAGAATTCAACGAGCAAGTGAAAATTTACAAGAGTTTGAAGCAGATGTTGCTCGTATAGTGCGGTTGGCTTATCCGGAAGTACCAGACAACATTTTGGAAGAAATTGCTGTAGATACCTTCGTCAATGGGTTAAAAGAAAGTGAATTACAGAAAGCTTTACGACTAGCAAGACCAAAAGTTCTGGATGAAGCGCTCGCTATTGCCTTGGAACATGAAACAGCTAGTCAAACTTCACGGAGCCATCGAATAAGAACCATCGAAGAAGGCGACGAACCAAACGATGAACGTCTGGAAGAAATGGTACGAAAAGTAGTTCGTAACACGATGCCGAAGAGACGCGAGCCCAGATGTTGGAATTGCGGTGACGTAGGTCATATTCGCCGTAATTGCAAGAAAATGATACAACAGTCGGAAAACTAGAACGGGTCGACAACAAGGGGCAACTGCCGACCTCGAGAAACACAGCCCCCATAGTAACTGTGAACATTACGTCCTCAGGTGGAATTCATAGCTTGTACATAGAGGGTCGTATCAATAATAAATGTAGATCGTTTTTGGTAGATACAGGTGCAACGAGAACTATTGCACGGCCAGAAGTAGTACGAGGCCATCTTAAATTATTGCCTGCAACAGTAAAGCTTAGAACAGCAACTGGTGAGATAATTAATACATATGGCGAGGCTAATATGTCAGTATCCATTGGCCAGACCACAGTGAAACATACAGTATTAATTGCAGAGATCTCCGATGAGTTCATATTGGGGATGGATTTACTAAGGAAAGTTGGGGCTGTATTGAATGTCAAAGATGGAGTTCTCGAGATCAGTGGTGAAGAGTTGCCGTTTCATGAAGACAAAGAAGATGTTATCAGCTTAATAACTACTTGTGACGTAACAATACCCGGTAATAGTGAGAAAATTTTGATGACCAGACCTGATGGTTACTCCCGAGAGGGAAGTTTAAGGATGGTCGAAGATGTGAATAATGCCGAGTTCCTAACGGCAAAAGCTTTGGTGAGAATTCGAGATGTCGTTCCTGTAAGAGTTATGAATTTAAAGGGAACTGCTATTAAGTTAAGTAAAAGAACTTTGATCGGACATTGTGTTCCCGTGGCTTCGATTTGTTCCATGAATACTAATGAGAAACCGTCGAAATCTAAGTATCCAAAGGAGCTTGTTGAGACGATGATTAAAACGTGCCAAGATCTTGATGATGAACGAACTAAAAAAGTGAAGTCTATGCTGATAGAATTTCAAGATGTTTTTGCCATGGATAAGAAGGATAATGGCAAAACAAGCATAGTAAAGCATAAAATTAATACCGGAGACGCCCAGCCAATCAGACAACAACCTAGACGACTTCCATTTTCGAAAAGAGATGAAGCCGAAGACATCATCAAAGATATGAACAAACAAGGGGTAATTGAACCATCAAACAGTCCATGGACATCACCAGTAGTCCTAGTAAAGAAGAAAGATGGTTCAACACGTTTTTGTATTGACTACCGACAGCTCAATGCAGTAACTAAAAAAGATAGTTATCCTTTGCCCAGAATAGACGATACTTTGGATACACTTTCTGGTTCTCGTTGGTTCTCCACACTCGATCTGAAAAGTGGATATTGGCAAGTAGACATGGAGCCAGCTGATCGTGAAAAAACCGCATTCTCGATAGGATCAGGGCTTTGGCAGTTCACAGTTATGCCCTTTGGTTTATGTAATGCCCCGGCCACATTTGAAAGATTAATGGATGCAGTTTTAAGAGGTCTAACATGGAAAACATGCCTGGTTTATTTGGATGATGTAATTGTAGTTGGAAGATCCTTCGATGAACATGCCAATAATCTAACAGAAGTCTTTCAACGATTGCGGGCAGCGAATCTGAAGTTGAGTCCGAAGAAATGTCACTTGTTTCGACGAGAAGTGAAGTACTTGGGACATATTGTAGCAAGTAATGGTGTAACAGCTGATCCTGAAAAACTTGCAGCAATTAAGGATTGGCCAGTACCAAGAGATAAACACGAAATTAGAAGTTTTCTTGGCCTATGTACATATTACCGCCGTTTTGTCAAAGGATTTGCCAATATCTCCAAGCCATTAACAAAGTTGACAGAAGAAGGCAAAGAATATACATGGAGCGAAGAGTGTCAAAGAGCTTTTGAACACTTACAAATGGCTCTGATCAGCGCACCGATTTTAAGCTACCCTAGACAGGCAGGAAAATTTGTGTTGGACACCGATGCAAGCAACAGTGCAATAGGAGCTGTTCTTTCCCAAATCCAAGATGGACAGGAGAAAGTCATCGCTTACTTTAGCAAAGTCTTGTCAAAACCAGAAAGAAACTATTGCGTTACCAGAAGAGAATTGCTAGGCGTAGTGAAGGCTTGTGAGCATTTCCATAAATACTTGTATGGCAGAAAGTTTCTTCTTCGCACGGATCACGCTGCTCTAAAATGGCTCCTACAATTTCGTAATCCAGAGGGTCAGATGGCAAGATGGTTAGAACGATTACAAGAATATGATTACGAGATCGAACACAGGGCTGGCAGAGTTCATTCAAATGCTGATGCCCTTTCGAGACGGCCGTGCAGTGCAAATTGTAATCACTGTCTTAAATTAGAAGAACGACTTTGCCCCGTGAGACGAACCACCGTCATTAATGAGCAATGGCAGCCTCAACAGCTACAAGACGCTCAAGCAGATGATCCATGTATAAAAAGAGTATTGGATTGGATGCGTCGAAGTGAGAGACCTTCTTGGCAAGACATTAGTGCATGTAGTCCAGAAGTCAAGTGTTACTGGAGCCAATGGAATTGCCTAGTGCTGAAAGATGATCTTCTGTATAGAACCTTTGAGAACGATGATGGTACAGAAACTAAGCTTCAGTTAATTGTACCTAAAAGTAAAGTGTCAGAAGTATTGCGTCAGTTGCATGACGGTGCATCAGGTGGACACTTTGGTATCACGAAGACTCTGCAAAAGGTTCGGGAACGGTTCTATTGGGTGAACTGTAAAGATGATGTAAGAAGATGGTGCCGGAAATGTGAACTGTGTGCAACCAGTAATGGTCCAGCTGGTAAAAAGAGGGCACCCATGAGACAGTACAATGTTGGTAGTCCTATGGAAAGAGTAGCAATCGACATTGCAGGTCCACTTCCAGAGACAAATGATGGAAATAAATATATCCTGGTAGCCATGGATTATTTTACGAAATGGACTGAGGCTTATGCGATACCAAATCAAGAAGCTGCTACCGTTGCAGAGGTACTTGTTAAAGAATTCTTTAGCCGATTTGGTGTTCCCTTGGAGATCCACTCCGACCAAGGGCGAAACTTCGAGTCAACCCTTTTCCAAAACGTTTGTAAATTGATTGGTGTCAATAAGACCAGAACGACACCCCTGCATCCTCAATCAGACGGAATGGTGGAGAGAATGAACCGAACAATGGGTAAACACCTATCCAAGGTTGTATCAGAACATCAAAGAGATTGGGACCAGCATATTCATTTATTCCTAATGGCCTACCGCTCGGCCGTGAATGAAACTACAGGCCAGACTCCAACCTGCCTGATGTTAGGTCGTGAAGTTCGTTTGCCCTGCGATCTAGAGTTTGGCTGCAGACCTTCCGAAGAACATGTTGCAAGCGAAGATTATGTCGACCGCCTGAAGTTAAGAATGAACAACATTCATGAACTTGCCCGACAACACATCCAGATAGCCAGTGACAGAATGAAAGATCAATATGATTCTCGATGTAAGAGTGAAAGCTATGAAGTAGGTGATCTTGTTTGGTTTTATAATCCACAACGTCGTCGAGGCTTGTCTCCCAAACTGCAAAGACAATGGGAAGGTCCATATGAAATTAAAAAGAAAATAAATGACGTAATATTCCGAATTAAGAAGTTGCCGAAAGGTAAACCAAAAGTAGTTCACATAAATCGTCTTGCACCATATGCTGGCTCAAATGAAACAGAAGAAGCACGAACCCTTCAACATGAGATCAAAGATGACCGGCGACCAAGCTTTAATGAATTTATGTCAAATTACGCAGAGAGAAAGAGTGCTAGATTCGGCGTGACCACAGAAGTTCAGCAGGATCTTTTTAGTGTTCCGCATAACGTCTCTCTAGCCCACTGTGTTGCCCAAGATCTTGAGATGACTAACGGAATCTCATCCGTATTTTATAAGAAATTCGGTCGTTTGGACGAGTTAAAAAACCAGCAACCTAAAGTTGGAAGAGTACTGAGATTAGAAGATGGTTCTCGATCTTTGCTGTATATGGTGACCAGGAAGTCGTATAAAGACAGGGCGAGCTACGAGGATATATGGCGTGCTCTAACTAATTTGAAGAGAATTGTGTGCAATTACGACATTAAGAATTTGGCCTTACCCAAGATAGGCCATGCACTAGATAATCTGGACTGGAAGATTGTCAGAAGCATGCTTGAAGTGATCTTCCGAGAAACCGGCGTACGAATTACTGTGTGTTGCATTAACCCGATGAGATCGTATCCTTCAAAGTCAGTAGACTGTTATTTCTTTCTAAAGGGTTCATGCAGAGCTGGAGAGTCCTGTAGATTCCGCCATCCTGTGCCTACATATAGAGTTGCTGATCGGGACGATCAGATTTAAGAGGGGAGCAGTGTAACGAAATAGCCCATCTCCGATACGTCATAATTCTTAGAAGGACGAATCTAGAAAACGCTATCTAAATCTGCCCGCCCTTCGGACGGGAGACAATTAGAGGTGGGACAACGCCAGAATGTTCTCGAAAAGTAACTTTATTATATATATGTAACGTTGTTAGGAGTGAGTTTAGTTGATAAGAGAGTACCGAACTGTAAACTTAGAAATAAATATATGTATATAAATTCGAACCGCTCGTTTTATTTAATCACGCTACAATATATATATATATATATATATATATATATATATATATATATATATATATATATATATATATATATATATATATATATATATATATTACCACTTGATGGCATAGCGTACTAAACCACAAATATTTTTCAAAAACCAGAAACCTATAACAGAAATATTGTATTTTTTAATAAGTATATAAAAAAAAAATACATATTACATATTTAAATTTTAAATAAGCTTTAACAGAATAAAACAGATTCATCAACAAACATAAACATATCTAAAATGAATAATATTAGAAGGAGTACATTTTTTAATTTGCAGAGTTACTATCACGAAGCCAATTACAATAAAAGCATAAAATATCACACTTATCCAAAATAACGTTCTATTGACTGTTAAGTTTTGGCACTTATCACCATTTTTGTATATTATGAATCCCAAGAGAAGACCGGCAACACCACCAACGCAATGTGCTTCCCATGATATGACGGGTTCCTTTTTCGTGTATATATGAACTATGTTATATACTATATCAAAGAGTACTAAAATTCCTATGGCAACTATTCGGTAGATTTTATAATTTACTTTGGTATAATTCTGAAAAAAAGAAAAATGTTTTAAACACATATTATGATCATCTATAATTAAGTGTTTATATTATATAAAAGAAATATTATTAAATGAATCGTGAATATATATATATATATATATATATATATATATATATATATATATATATATATATATATATATATTTCTAGTTCAGAACTAGTTCTATTTAACGATGCGTCAGTTTTTCGAGAATATTCAATGAATCACAGTTAGGATCCGAACTTGGTACACTGTTCCCTTGTTAGTACTGATTGTCCAATAAGGAATTCTGGGCATTTTCCCTCGGTGGCTACAGGTGTTTCCAACTTTTCACAAACCTTGGAGAAAAAAGTAGCAATCGATTTTTCTTGAAAAGCAGGATTCCTTTGGATTAAAGCAACACACGGTAATTTGTATGCAAGTATGTTGAACAATTACTTTAAACATGCTTCTCACAATCTTCCAACCCCTTGCCTACCTTTGGTAAAACATGCGCCATATATTATTGTAGCTTGTTTTATTGGGTAGAGCATCTCTTCTTCTTCTTTGTGTGCCGTGCTTGTATTCAAGCGTTGGCTATCGTCATATTGACAAGCTGATGAAATGATTCTCGGTCGGCAGCTAGATGAAACAGTTCCTCGACCTTTCGACCTGTCCATTGTCTAATGTTACGCAGCCAGGACAGTTGTTTTCTTCCGACCCAACGTTTTCCTTCGATTTTGGCCTGAATGATTAACCGGAGTAAGCGATATTTAGGTCCTCTCATTATATGACCGAAGTATTTGACCTTTCTCATTTTGATGATGTTGATCAATTCTCGCTCTTTGTGCACGGTCTCTAGCACGCGTTCGTTGGATATGTGTGCTGTCCACGGGATTCTGAGCATGCAACGGTAACACCATAACTCAAACGCTTCTAATTTGTTAAGATTTTTTATTTTTGTTGTCCAGGTTTCACATCCATAGAACAAAGTGAACCAGACGTAGCACTTCAATACTCTTAGACGTGTGGTCAACGACAGACTTCTACTGCATAATACAGAACGCCAGTTAATAAAGTTTTTCCGTGCGAGTTCTATTCTGGTTGAAATTTCCTCGTCACTTTCAACCCTGCAGTCAATCCAGCTACCCAGATATCTAAAGTGTTCCACCCTTTCCAGGATTTTGTTATCTAATCTTAGTACTGAGTCTTCGATATTAATTTTCCGACCACCATCCATTTTGTTTTTTTTGCGTTGATTGTTAAGCCCTTTTCAGTGCATTCGTTGTTTACAGCATTCAACAGGGTTTGAAGATCTTCTAGACTCTCTGCCATTATTGCGGTGTCATCGGCGTATCTGATGTTGTTAATAATTTCACCACCGATCTTAACACCTTCGCGGCGATTATTTAATGCTATTTCAAAAACTGGTTCAGTGTAGGCATTAAACAACATCGGTGACATAACACATCCCTGTCTGACACCACGCTTAATAGAAACTTCAGCTGAAACCTCTTGGTCCACCTTAACACAAGCGGTCTGATTGTAGTAAAGATTTTAAGCAATCTAATGTCATACGTGTCCAGACCAACTGAGTGTAAGCATTGAAATAATAATGTATGTGGTACTTTATCAAAGGCTTTTTCGAAATCTATAAAACATGCGTAAATATTTTTCCTAAACTCAATGCTCTTTTGTAAGAGTATTCGCATGCAAAAAAGAGCTTTTCGAGTAACCAGATAATGATAACGTCGATCAATATTCTATCTAAGTTTTGGTAGGGAACTTAATTTAAAATACGATTAGAACATGACATAATATTATTCTTGTACAGGGTATTTAGTTATCCTCTTTAGGATGACTCTACAGGTAAAGTGATGATAGGCAACCATCTTCTCAACGCAGCATTTTCTACCAACTACTAACTCTAGGCTGCTGATTTTTAAGAGAACGCCAAAACTGCTAAAATCTAGTATATTTACAACTGTACAATACTTCTGATTTGGAATTGCATATGTCTTATTCCAATTCGTAAAATAACCCATTGTTACTAGGATATATTTATTTCCTTTTTTGGAAATAATACTGCAATATCAATAGCTACTTACTTCATAGGACTTTGGCAGACATTATACCGTTTGAAAGATTCTCTCTTTTTACCAACTGGACTATTGTTTTAAATTTTCTTTGCAGTTTACTCAATAAAACCTTCCCATATCAGTTAGCCCACCTGCGGAATTTGCATTTTAATTCGATTACCATAAGCAAATTTTATTCTGCATGTTTTTATAAGTTCCCATATTAATTAATATGACCTTTTTATTAATATTTATTAAAAAAAATTACCCTTGTGGTTTTTGATTTATGATCACAATAAAAAAAATTCACTAAACCCTGGCTATGCATTCACTTATATGTCAACGTATGTTGATTTTTTCATAATTACGTTAAATTCAGAGGTAGCTATGGAAAAATGACATCAAAACAATAATAATTGTCAGTTAATGTCAAATGTATTTTGTAGTATTGTAAAGCTTTTTGCCGTTTGTGGGTTGTACAATGGGTCGAGGTAAAGTTATCGATGAGAAAATTTGTTCAATCATTATTAGATTTTTTAATTCTGGAAAATCCAATTTGGAAATCACGAATATGTTGCAATTGTCACGCTGTAGTGTAAGAAATATACTCAGAAGATACAAAACTACAGGTTCGGTCGTCACAAAACCTAGAAATATACGAAAAAGTAAAATAACCGAAGCAGATCGAAGGGCATTAAGACTCAGTATAGTGAAAACTCAATGAGCAAATTATATGGAGTTTGTGACGTTTTATGGAGCGTTATATATGCGTTTTATGGAGTGAGGTTATTGGAAGATACGTTTCTATGTCACCGATAGGTCCACAAATTAGGATTTGGTACGTACAAAGTAAGTTTTATAGTTGAAAAAATTAGCACGAATTGTTTTTAATAAATTTTATTTTATTTTAGGCGAAGGAAAAGCCACTTTTAACATTACAACAAAAGAAAAATAGACTAAGATGGTCAAAAGAGCATAAAGATTAGACTCAGTCGCAATGGGATTTATTACGATGAAGTGATGAGTCCAGATTTGAAGTGTGTGTTGGAGACAGTAGGAGTCACGTCATTCGCAGGAAAAATGAAGCTTTCCATCCCGACAGTCTGAAGAGAAAAGTCAAATTTCCTGCATCTGTCATGATTTGGAGCATCATGTCGTCTAAAGGTGTGGGTAAGTTGCATTTTAACGATAAAATTGTAAACATGGACAAATATTTGAATATTTTAGAAGAATCTCTTTTAGCGATTATGGAATCAGCGGAAGATTTTGTCTTCCAACTGAACGACGCAGGTTGTCAACCTCAAAAAAAAAATGGATTTTATTGGATGGTTTTAAATGGATTGAAGACTATGGCATACCACTTCTGGAATGGGTTTCTAACAGTCCCGAATTGTCCACGATAGAGACTTTGTGACGCGAAATGAAAAAAGCTTTGAGAAAACATCCTGCCAGGTCCGTCAACGAATTGAAGAAAAAATTGCTAAAAATATGGGATTCGTTTACATTAGAATTTTGTCAGAACTTGGTAAAAACTACGCCTCGAAGAATTGTGGATGTCATTAAAAACAAAGGGGATGTAACTCAGTGGTAAACTTTCTTATTTTTTTTGTTAATATTACATAAGTATTCTATGCGTTCTAATTTAATTTTATTATTAAACTAACGTTGGGCCAAACTGATATGGGAAGAGGCTCGTAGATCCTTTCTCGAATCTTTTGTAACGTCTTGGTTATATCTAAGTTCTCCGTGATATTTGGACTCAGTTTTAAATTAACAGCACGTAATCGTTGAAGCACTCCCCTTAGATTGTTGGAATGCTGGCGGAGTGATCTTCCAACCACAATTACATAATCTAAATAAACCAAACATGTTTGCCATGTCAGTTCTCTCAAACTGAATTCATTATTCTGAGATATAAAACTTATTCTCAATGATATTTATCTGATATATCAAGAATATCTGATCCAATGTAGAATGCGGTTTTCTCTCGATCAGCTGGCTCCAATCCTATTTGCCAGTATCCACTTTTTAGGTCTAGTGTAAAGAACAAGACATAGAGAGAGTATCCAGTGGATAATCTATTCTAGGTAATAGACAACTATATTTCTTTGTTGCCATATTGAGCTGGTAATAATATTCAATAAAAATAATATATAATCATCTTTTTTCTTTATCACGACTACATGTGTTGCACACGGACTATTAGATAGTTCAATAATTCCTTGTTTGGCGATATCTCTTATAATTTCTTCAACTTCGTCTCATTTCGCAAACGGAAATCTTCTTGGTTATTGTCTGATTGACTGAGCATCTCCGGTATTAATCTTATGGATCGTTAATAAGGGTGCCACATGTACTAAGATCTGATGATAAAAGACTCCTCTACCATTGTTTAAACCTGACGGCCCCGTGAAATTTGACTAATGATTTTATGTTCCAAGGCAATAAAAAGTGCTTAATCTAACAATTTTGGTCTTGCTTTGTACTTCGCTCTATTTCAAACCATTAACAAAGGTATTTGCCACTATTTTATCTAAAAAGTGATCAGGGACTTCTGGACTAGCTAGGATTGTATGCTGGATTCTACATCGCACTTGAGCTTTGTATACTTCTACATAGCGTTTTTCCAATGGAATGGAAACCACCACACACAAATCAAGGAAACACCCCTTTCCCGTTCTGTCCGTTGCAATAGATATTGTCCAAGAAGACTTTTAAACAAACCAATCTCAGGTGGTATGGTGAAAAGCTCAAAGTTTTTTTCTTGGTTTTTTAGCTGTAGCAGACATGTTCTCTCTCCTATCTTAAGAGCCGATTTAATCCCTACCTGTATATGTAAGTTTGCCTCTATCATTTTTCTTGTGGTCGATTTCAGCACGTCCGGCTCATTATCGTCTATATTCCAAACCTGTTACGATCACCTTATCCTTTTTCTTCTCTTTCTGTAGGTACTAAAGTCTGGTACTTAATTCTCGAACTTCCTTCTTTGTCTGTTCACTTTCCTTTCTAATAGCTTCATTTTCTTTCTTCGTCTTTTGATTTTCTGGTCTTAATTTTTTTAACAGTTCTGCATAAACTCTGCTCTCTTGTAATATTTTTCACGTCTAAGGCCACCTGTTTTAGTGTCTCCATCATCTCGTCTTTCATTTCGATTGCACTTCCCTTTATTAGCGTTCTATCTACCTTTCTACTTCTCTTAAAGACCTCCTTCTTACCCTCTTCGCATTTTCTTGCCCTCATCCGTCAGTTCGTCGGATGATATTTTTACTTTATCTCCGCTCTACCCCGATATTCAGTCGTTTCTCGAAGGTAGCGTAAAGAGTTTCTTCAACCGCCCCGAGAAAAAAACTCTTATCCACCTTATCATTTAATTAGCTTTCTATGTTTTCTGAATTTAATTTAAGCTAACAGTTACAGAGATATTCTATTTGTTTATAAGCCAAAAAATTGTTTACAATTTTAAAACATTCCTGAGGCCGCCCAAACAATCCGATTTAAATGCCATAAAGTACGTTAAATAGGTAAGGCGCTTTTTATGAGTAAAAAAATTGGCAAACATTGGTCTTATGTGATATCTAAGTGATTGAAAAACATTGAATAATTAAAGGCTTGTTTCCCGCTCTTTTTGTATTTATTGCTATTTTGCAGAAAGGGTAATAAACTAAAATATTGTCAATTAGTGGTATTTAATATAAAATTCAATTGTCGCTATTATTATTTTAAAGTTTAAGGAAATAAAATAGAAAAAATAATGATGTTTTTAGTAATTATTAATTAATTTTTTTACTAATATTTTCCACCTATTTGAGAGGTAGAATGAGTCAATTATTATTACTGAAGTTATCACTGAAGTACTGAAGTATTACTGCAAAAATCAGAATGCTACCTCTCACATCTAAATGTAGTCGTTTTATCACAGATCCGATCTGGTCTATTGGCGAAACAATGAAATATGTGCCTTAATGTAGTGCTAATTATTTGTAGATATATTTGCCAGTAAATTTTTTCTGGGCCAAAAGCTGGTTTTAATTGAACAAGCCTCATATTTCCATTATTTTTTCTACGATTGCCACCATTATTGGTACATTACGCTTGGTAAATTATTTAGTAAAAGGAATATTCACCTTATATTTTTCATTCTGTTCTTTTACTCTTTTGACGTGACAACGTCTTAAATTAGGTTGTGGCTCGGAGTCACTCATGAAAAAGTGTAACGCCCGCTCACGTCTGTTACGATGAGTCACCGAACGAGAGAGAGGCCCTCCGGACCGGCGAATGCCTTGCGTCTCTCTCCCACTCAAACATGATCGGTCCGCTGCGCGCGCAGCACTAGAGAATTAGGCGCGTTGAATCGGTGCGTGCTTGTGTCTCTGTCTTTCTCGTGCGTTTTTGGCGTTGGAAAACCGAGAAAGCGTCATAATACAAGTTCACACGTGTGGTTAAAGTATCGTCAGCTGTGTCTGTAGTGAAAATGTGGAGTGCTTAGATTCGTCATTTACAACAACTACAACAATAAAGGTAAATAATTGTACACTAATATTTCATTATCGTAAACTATGATTGATTGATTAATTGTTAGATTGACACAAAAGTTGAGAAACTGAGTTTATAGGTTATGTCATACTATTGACAAATGTTGATAGTGTTAAGTAAATTATTAGTTTAAATCACTCTGCAATCAATCGTAATTCAGTCGATTGAGAAGAAACAGCGCGTATTGCTAGTCAAACATTTAAAATAACAAATTATAACCTCTAACCTGTCAAAACAGGGCGACCAAACAAACGAACTAAACCGACCAATCACCACGCGCGGAGTTAGAATTTAACTGTGTTTAGCAAGAATTAAGTAATTTGTGCAATTCTTATTTTCATTCAATTCCTTGTTCCTATTGTGCAATTTAATAATATTCATATCAATAAATATTCTACCGAGAAAAAGACGTTTTCACGTAAAATCTTCGCCCGTAAAACCGACTTTACAGGCAACCGATTTTTTTTTTTATTAAAAACATTGGATTTTTTGGTATTATTGGTCTTAAAATATATGTCCATTTGCGATCTTTCTATTAATTAATCTTCTAAATTTTTTATCACCTTGCACGAATCTCGCCCACTTAATAACCGAGGTTAAAAACTACGTTCAAATAATCTTATATTATACCTTTTTATAATTTCTCTTAAAGACTATTGTTAAATTGTCGAAATAAAACTTTTAGCTTTTACATACTTACTAAAATAATATCAGGAATATTGGATATTAAGAGGGCATAAACACCAGCCGACGCCCCTATCACAAGATCAGGATGAACACATGAGGCTCCAAGGACACCTGTAAACCCTCCAAGGAAATATAGAATAAGGACCCGAAGGTGTCCCTGTCTTTTTTCAAGAAGTACTGCAAAAATACACTGAATTACTATATTCAGCATAAAATGGTACCAACCATCGTGGATCAGCATATACGTAAAAAATCTCCATAGTTCGATTCGTTTGTCCGGTTCGAACCTTAAGGCTTTTCGAAGGCTAGCAGTTGCGAATATGTGTATCAAAAGCTAAAAAATAAAAACATAAATGTCTATAGATGTCAAAAAATCACAAAGTAAATTGTTTAAATAAAAATTTGTTACAAAATTGCTTAATATTAGTAGTATTTTGTCAACTATAAGAAAAGAAACAATTTTTGAAGTTATACTTCTATACGCGCGCTCCACGTTGGAAATTTGTACGGGAGTGAATCGGTGAAATCATTATCATATGTAAGATAATGAGTAAGAGAGAGACAGAAGATATATTTTCTCTCTCTTCCTCTCTCGAGAATAAAAATGTTCTTTTTGTATATATATTCAATATTATATATAGATAGTATTATATATAATATATTATTTATGTGATATGTTTTGTATTATTTATTAAATGTTTATAATTATTTTAGACTTTTGTATTTCAAAATAATAATCTCAATAAATAACCGTATGACCGAGAACTGTCAATTTTGAAATACGTTTTTTTTTTGAAAAAAAAAATTATACGCTGGTGTATGTGAGTTCGAATCCCAATATGAATTTCCTTTTTTATTTTTGAAATATTTAAAAACCCCACGTTAATTTTATTAAATATATGTAAGATACGCAAAAATGCTAAATTTTAAAATAAAATGAAAATTTACAACATAATCCGAGTTGTTGGTTTTTGAAGTTATACTTCTAGACGCGCGTTTGACTTTGGAAATTTGCACGGGAGTGAATCGGAAATTTGCACGAGAGTAACAAGCCTCGTTAGGCATGTTAAATTATAAATTAAAACTTGTAAATATCTCAAGAAAGTTCATATGTGTACTTATATATACAACAAACAACAATTAAATATTGTATTTATCTATGTCAGATAAATTGACAGTTGTATCACCAAACAATATTTTTTTTATTAATATTGTTATCATGGCAAATTAAACATATGCGTAAGTAAGTTACGTATATTGTCATTTTTAAATACTTATGAATATTTCATTTTAATTAAATTTATATTAATATTATTATCATGGTAAATTAAACATATGGGTAAGTAAGTTATGTATACCTACTGTCATTTTTAAATACTGATGAATAATATTTATTTAATATCAGCATTTTTAGAATCGGAAACATTTGTTATTTCCGCTATTTGTTATATATTTCCGCTGATTGATTACTTTATTTTTAATTATTAGCGAACTTATTTATATAAAATGGTATATTAAATTAATATTAAGTACATGGTTTCTTTTGTAAACAACTGACCTAAATTTGTTTTAATGGAATCTTGGGTTAGAGTTTTAAAATATTCGAACTATAATCGTAATACACATCGCCTAATTAGCCGTGATCGTCTAGTGGACTAGTTGTTCGGATCCCACGTTGTGGCCGTGTTAATTTTACAACAGCGATTCATTGCTGTTTTTGAAGTTATATGCGTATATTAAACATATGCGTCAGTAAGTTATGTACATTGTCATTTTTAAATACTTATGAATATTGCATTTTAATTTGTATTGTATTATTAGATTGAATTATGTTGCAGTGTATTGTATATATAGTAATAAAAATATACATTTTCATTAAATATTATTATATTTTGATAAAATCCTCCTATTACAAGTCAAATTTTGTTTATATACAGCAAACGATGCACCATATACCTATATACCTAATTCTGTTTCTCTTTCTGCTCTCTCTTACCTATAGCATTACATATGTAATGATTGTGCAGATTGACTCCCATAAAAATTTGTAACGGCGAACGCGTGTATAGAAGTATAACTTCTACCGGCAGTCCCACTGGTCTCCCACACCCGTTTTTATTTCTTTTGAAAATTGATTAGTTGAAATTTTCGATACAATGCTACTCTAACAACGCACACTTTGTTTACGCGAATAACATATCTACAAGTGATATCGTCTTCTTTTCTTGGAATGTTTTAATCGACTTAAATATCCGTTTTTAATAAACAACACACAATACAAACATAGTTTTCTACATTGTTCACAAACCCACACGATGGTCCTTCACTCGCTCCTTCCATTGCGGAAAAGATCAACAACAAAGAAAAAAAGCAGCACAAAATTTACAATTTTTTCAACCATCAGCCCTCATTGATCGTATATAGACTGCTACTAAATAAATACATAAAGGCGGAAGGCGGCCGAGAAAGTGCTGCCTATTTACCAAATTTAGTATATATGTAGTATATATGGTATACATAAGAGGTGATAAGACCGCCCCCTGTGGTACTCCAGCTTCTGGGATTCCGTATTCAGACATAACTTACCCTATCTGGACTCTTAACCTCCGGTTGTCCAAGTACGAGGTGATGAGTCTCGTCCTGACCCTGCTTTATGCATATTTTGTCATTTTAAATGTTAATCTCTTATGCCACACTCTATCGAAGGCTTTACTTACATCCAGGAAGGCTGCTTCTGTATGTTGACTGTCGTTAAATCCAGCTGTGATGTACTCTATTAGTCTAAGTACTTGTAGTTTGCTGGATCGTTAAGCTCCGAATTGTGCTTCAGTGATTATTCCTAGCCTATTTGTCTCTGTTTGGAGTCTGGATTGGATGACTATATCTGCTATCTTGTAGACTACTAAAAGTAAGCTAATCGGCTTGCAGTTTTGCGGAAATATATTGTTTTTTCCAGGCTTTGGTATCTGATTACGTGGACTTCCTTCCATCGGTTTGGGAATGGCCCCTATCTTAATAATGTATTTGTTATATTTGTTAAA
This sequence comes from Diabrotica undecimpunctata, assembly GCF_040954645.1. Lineage (NCBI taxonomy): Eukaryota > Metazoa > Arthropoda > Insecta > Coleoptera > Chrysomelidae > Diabrotica > Diabrotica undecimpunctata. The sequence continues at coordinate 114,391,042 of NC_092807.1, read as the reverse complement.
TACACAATTGCTTTTGCTGGAATATATTTCAGAGCCCTGTTTCTTATTTCATCTAGACCAGGTACTTTTCTTGGTGAGATTTTCCTGGTCAGCTCACTTATTTCTCTAGGTGATGTGGGGTGATTTTTTCTTCTTGATATTCTAGTTATGTTTCTTTGATAAAGTATATGTCTTCCTCTTGGTGATAATTAAGTAAAAACTCTCTCTTCGTCAACTCAGCCGTTTCGGACAAAACGAATTCGATTCCGTTTTCGCCATGTAATGGGGTCAGGGTCATTTCTGATTATTCTTTAGAGCTTTCATATTTCTTTCATATTTTGGACATGTTTTTCTATTTCTTTTACAGGATTGTCCCATTTTTTGCTCCTATGTTATAGTAGCGTCTGTTTGACTTGTCGATTTAGTCGGTTTTCCCCTTTTTTAATCTTCCTAGCTTTCTTGTTCTTCTGGCTCTCTCTTTGGCTCTGTTCTTTACCTTTACCATTTCCCTAATCCCTGGTTAACTCCTGGTTAATATCTCTAAATCTTTCCGTGTGTATTATATACTCTTCTTTAGTAGTGCTATTTCTTAGAGCTTCTTTTATGATTTTTTTCAAACTCTAGGACTTTTTCTTCTAGTTCTTTTGGGTTGTGTATGGTTGGAATGTTTTCAATGCCAATACTTACTAGTCCTTTGAAATTGCACTTTGTTTTCTTTATTTCCTTTGTTGTTTGATAGTGTTCTCCCCATGTGCCTATTTATAGTAGTTTGGAGTTAAGTTCTCCTAATCCTTTGTTTAACGTTTGGATTTCTGTCTGTAGTTATATGTTATTAGCTACTACTATTTTCAGATGGATTAGTAGAGCATCTCCTCTTGGATGAAAAATGAGTTGGTTCGATGTTTCCAATTATCACGGTGTATTCGCTGTTTACTAGATAGTTATTTAATATTCTTTCGTTTCTGTTTGTAGCTCTACCATTAAAGTAAGGGGATCTAACAGTTAAGTCTCCTTTTATTATGAATGGTTCTTCTATGTTTAGGAACGTATGCAGATCGTCGTCGTTTAGAAGATTTCTGGGCTTTAAATATGCTGAAGTGATCCTTATTCTTCGTTATCTCATCTGGACTTTTATTGTCGTTGCTTCCATAGTGTTTACTGCCTGAGTCTGTTGAATAGGGTGAATGATTCCTTTTCTCATTAGAAAGCCAGTTTAGATATCTTCTGGTTTTGTATTAAATGGTAGACTCGTTACCACCATTTTTGGCTTTATGTCTTCGTCTAATGGGACGGATATCCATTTTATTTTAGTTGTTTTATTGTATTCTTCGAGGATGCAAAAGATTTGCCTGTAGTCCTCAATGCTTTTAACATTGTGCTCCATTTTCTGTAGGAATTGTCCATCTCTTAGTCGATATGTTCTTATTATTTTTATAGGCGACGGAAACTTACCTCTCACGTACTCTTATCAGTTGCATAATGTATACCTATTGCACGCAATGCATTCAGTAGTTACAAGGCACTTAGGGGAATAATTTAATTTGTGCTCTTAAATATTATTGACAAGTTTATACGTTTTAAGTGCGTTTGCAATTAATGTTGAGTCGTCCATATAATTATAAGCAACTATCAGGGACGCTGAATTGAAAAGAAAAATCTAAAGATACTAGATTACTATTTTTAAACAGTCTAATAACTAAATTCTAATAAACTTACAATATAGCATGATAAGTTACTAATACTAGCATTGTTTACAATAATAATTATTTGCAAAGTTAATGATACAATTGAAAAAATGGACCTCTCTATTTTCTTATCTTGCTACCTTTTTTAAAACTATGTTAACTGTCGGTTTTTTTAAATTTATGTGATAACTGGCCATCAAATTAAAATGTAAAGTGTGTTCTATTTTTATTTACGGACATCATGTAGTAGATTTATTATTTATATAATTATAAGTTAATTGATTAAACCCTTGTCTTATATGCCATGTTTCCATAAAAACTCAATTAAAAACATGTTAAGAGACACCTATAATAATGTTATTTACATAGTAAGATAAAATAGCAACAAAATGTTGAAACACCACAAATATTGCAACAATTAATAGAATACTTAATATATCTCTATCTATAAAAATTAATGCAGGAACTCGGACAAAAACACTTTACGATACTTCACTTCTAATTACCCATGTCATTACACATAGAGGGTGTCCCAATATTAACTGTACATCAGTTAAAGGGTGATCAGGACATCAAAATCGTCTGAGCTCAAATCGTTTTAGCAAAATGTTTTTTTATACTTTCTTTTTAATTAATAAAAAATGTTGGAGTGTATGAGGTGATGGCTGGATATAATACGCTGATCAAACTGTTAACCTCACCTGCATACGATGCACCCTGCTAGATAAGCAACGAGGCTCTGAGGACCGATGGCGATGATTAGCCAACAACTACGGATCAAGTTGTAAGTGGAGTAGTACTTTTTGTCCTAGGCCATGTAGAATAATGGCCATTTTGGAACAGAACTTCCTGAAGAGAGGTTGTGGAGGTTAATTGCGGCGGGCAGAATCTTAGGAAGGAAGAGAGTTAAGTTATTTGTGTTATTTTTTTTTTTTTTTGGGAATGGGATGAGTTTTTAGTTACAAGAAGTTATTTAGTTTATGTGAAGTCGAAGTTATGTTGTTTTATGATAAATAAAACTTCCAAAAGATTCTGGTAAGTTACCACAATTTACAAGTAAATTTACAAGTCCTAAATCATCTAAACTTTCTCACCTTATTAAAAATATTCGTATTTTTTTTTATACACATATATAATATATTCCAGTGTAGTAACATTAAAGATTTCAGCCAAGGTCACTTAATGACAAATGTATTCTAGTTTTTGTTACTAGAACAAAAACTATATTAAGTACAAGAACACAGAATAAAAAGGTTTTGTTGTTCTCTTGTAGCCTGCCGGCTCCAACCTCAAGAACTGGAATTTTCATTTAATTTTTGATTTGGGGAAGAAGATTTTTTAATTTAAGAAGAAACTTCGATTTGGGGAAGAAGATTTTTTAATTTGGGAAGAAACTTGGATTTGGGAAAGAATTTTGGTTTGAATGTTCTGGTTGGTCTGCCAGACCTTAAAAGCTGTTACAAGGAACGTAGACACCAGCTGATCTTAGAGCCCATCCACTACCTGGACAATAGACAGCAGATTAGGGAACTCCCTTTCCAGCAATAGGATTACTAAGGACAATTATATTCTTATCAAAACTATTAATAATTTAAATTTAAATTTTTTTTATAATATATATATATATATATATATATATATATATATATATATATATATATATCTTGGTTACTTAGGCCTTCAGCCTAAGTGGGTTACAAAACAGGTTTGTGCACAATCCCTGGATAGTACCCTCACCTATCTGAATCCTTTTACTTGCTTTAATTTTATTATTCCCTATTTACTTTGCATTTATTTATTTATTAATATTTTATATAACACTTATAATAAGTTGTCAGGATCTATTATCCAATTTTATGGTCATTTGTATGTACCTTCATAATATCAAATTGATGTAGTATTGTTCCAATTGCTTAACTGACTATTGTCATACTTTTTTAAACTGCCTTTTATTAACTGGTATAGTTATTTTATTTTTCTGTAATATTTTAATTACTATTTACTCCATGTGAGTTATTCAAACAGTTTTAACATACCCTTTTACCTCATTGTCAAAGGACTGTGTAGATTAATTTTTTTTGTATATATTTATATTTTTGGGTCCTAGTTTTAGGTAACTGTTCTTTGTAAAGATATTTTGGGGAATATATTTCAGTAATTATTTTAGTGTATATAAATATAGGGTTGGTACATAAGTAGATTAAGATTATAATATAGTGTATAAAGCATTTCAGATTTTTATTTGTTTCCCATAATCGTTTATTTCAGTTAGTATATAACTATAGATCCCCCAAATTGGAGTAATTTTTAAAATTCACCCTGGCGTCCATCTCAAGATCATCTTAGGATTGATCTAACCTTAAGTTACTACAGGCAAGCAAACTTGCCGACCTCCTCTCTGAGCACAACTCTCATTCTCTTGAGCTAAGCCAATTCTCTTGTAGTGTTTCAAGTAAGCTTCATATTTTCTTTTGTATTGGTTACATTCCCTGTTGTTTGACAATTTATTTTAGCCATGAGTATTTTTATTCACTACACTTTATCTTCATTAAATATAATTTCCCTTTAAAAGGCTAACACCTGGCTTTTTTCCTTCCTCTTATTAATTGTAACATCTTACATAATTTCTAATATTGGCTTCACCATCTCATTCTTTTTCCCTATTCATTTGCTACAAGAACTTATCGAAGCAGTCATTCTGATAAGGCTTCATGGGATAAAATTCCCATGAAGGATGGGTAGCATGCTCATCGTACTAGAGTTGCGCACATAACTCTTGTGCAGACGTAGATAGCCAGGATGATGAATTAGTTTTCATCTGTGAATTATGTGTAAATTAAAAATTATGTTAGGGACAATATTAATAAAAGTTATTTCCTACTAATTATATTTTTAATCCTTGCTTTTCTTATAACTGTATTTATTAAAAGTTATTAAAACATTAAATTCCCTACTACCCTGTTTATGGGACAGAATGAGAAAAGTTAACTACTTTGCATATCAAGTAAAATTGTCAACTATCTTGATTTTTTTTAAAGCTTGCTTCTATTTATTGTTTTTTGGAATAATTGATTAATTAATTCCTGCAGTTTGTTTTAATTTTCAATAAAAACTTGTTGACTAGCTAAGGCATCAAAATTAGAGGTGTTATTCCGCCCGTGTTCACCTAGAATGGGGCAAGTGCAACAGAAATCATTAAATAAAACAAACCGGCACATCTATGTTTCGTGGATCTTGAGAAGGCATTTAACCGATTCAAAATAAAGCATTTTATCTACTTATTTTACGCAAGAGAGACACCTGTAGGAATAATCAAAACGATCGAAAATATCTACCAAAACAATAAAATAACAGGAAAATTAGAAGAAGAACTAGTTGACCCTATTGAAGATGACAATGACATAAGAAAGGGAAATTCTCTGAGTCCTCTATTGTTCAACCTGATTATGGATGAAATAATAAAAAAAGTAAGAAGTAAAAAAGGATACCAAATGAGTGTAAAATAACTTAAAATAATCTGCTATGCAGACGATGCAATACTACTCTCTCAAAGTCAAGATGATTTATAACGTATGCTGCACCAATTTAATATAACCGCCAGAAAATTTAACATGTTAATTTCCCCAAAAGACAAAATGCCTGGTTATAACAGCAAATTTACTAAAACGTAAATTAGAACTAGAAGGTCAGATAATAAAACAAGTTCTTCTTAGGGTGCCTTCCGTTGATGATGACTTTGTTGGTTGTTATACGAAATAGCTGTGTTGAGGTCTTTCTATACTATGCTCTCAGGTTAGCTAGCCAGGATATTCTTGTTCGTCCTGGGGCCCTTTTTCCTTTAATTTTTCCTTGAAAAAAGCATTGAAGTAGCTCGTATCTGCCTTGATTTCTCATTGTATGTTCCAAGTACTGCAGATTACGGCCCTTCACGATGTTGACCAAATCCGCAGTAGTGTTTATTCTCCGCAGTACTTCTTCATTGGTGACTTTGTCTGTCCATGGTATCTTCAGGATCCTTCTGTATAACCATAGCTCAAAAGCCTGAAGTTTTGATAGAGTTTCCGCCTTCAATATCCACGTTTTTACTCCGTACAGAAGCACTAAGTACACGTAAAATTTAAAGAGCCTTATTTTTGTTTCTAGGGTGAGATCATGGCTCTTGAACACAGAGCCCATAGTCAAGAATGCACTTTTTGCCTTTCCGATGCGACATTTAATCTCTTGGGTATTGTCCCACGACTCATTAATTATAGTTCACAAGTAGTTGTATTGTGAGACACGTTCAATTTTCATTTGGTTCACATACAGATTTGCTCCAGTTATGTTTTTCTTGCTGATGATCATTAGTTTTTTCTGTCTTACTGTATGGCTGTGAAAGTTGGACAATGGACTCCGAAGTAGAAAAAAGAATAGATGCCTTTGAGATGTATATATACAGACTAATGTTGAGGATTCCATGGGTACAAAGAGTTACTAATGTTGAGGTACTTCGTCGCATGTGTAAACAAAAAGAATTACTAAGAATAATCAAAGAGAGGAAAATGCAATACTTGGGTCATGTGCTGAGAGGCGAAAGATATGAATTACTTCAAGTTATACTGGAAGGAAAAGTACAGGGCAAAAGATCAGTAGGAAGACGCCAGAACTTGTGGCTGAAAGACCTGAGGAGATGGTTCGACCGCTCATCCGCAGAGATCTTTCGCGCAGCAGTTTCCAGAACTACAATTGCCATTTGGATCGCCAACCTTCGAAAGGAGACGGCGCAATGAGAAGAAGAAGATCATTAGCTTGGTTTTGCTTGTGTTTATATCCAGTCCATAATATGTTCTACTTGTTTCCGTTATTTTGTTTATTAAGTTTTGCAGCCCTTCTACGATATTGGAAAACACCGATGGATGCGGTATCATCCGTATACCGCAGGTTATTGAGCTAGACTCATTATTAGAACGTAAATTATGCATTATTAGAACAAGTGATAGAGTTTAAATACCTAGACATTAAATTATCTAGCTACGGAAAGCTCGAAACAGAAATGGAAGATCAAGTGAATAGAGCAGACAGAGCTGCAGGTTGTCTGAATGAAACAATATGGAGAAATAAAAATATCGGGAAAGAAATGAAAGGCAGAATTTACTAAATTAGACCAATATTGACATACGCGGTAGAAACACGACCTGACAAACAAAAGACACAAAGGATGTTAGAAACAACAGAGGTAAAAACACTTGAAAAATTGATGGTAAAACACAATGGGACAGAGCTAGAACTACAGATATACGACGTAGACGCAAGGTGGAGAACATCAAGGACTGGGTAAGAAATAGGAGAGTAAAATGGAACGACCGTATAAGCCAATGAATGACAACAACTACAGTAGTAAAGACGATAAGAAAGTAGTAGAAAGACGATCAGTAGGAAGACCACGAAAACGATGGAACGATAACTTATTGGAGGCATAATGAAAAACAGACAAAGCCATGTCTACATAAAAAGAAGAAGATTATAATGTGGAATTTTAACGCTAATATCTTGATATTAGCGTTTGAGTACTTATTGAATAGCGCAATAAAAATTTTATTGAATAGCACTGCAGTGTGACAACTTATAGTAAACAAATTCATAGTTTGGCGTTGATTGGAAAAAAAATTTAAACACTCTGTACATTGAGACTAGCAACTTGCGTAATAATATAATAATAATAATAATAATAATTTATTCATCCTGAAAGATCATTTACATGATATAGGATAAGTCGAATAAAAAATATAAAATACTTATAAAACATCACAATTTCAAAATTACAAGATAAAAAGTACAATAGGATTAATTATTTACATCACCCAGATATTCACTTACACTGTAGAAACATTTTTGCAATAGAAAAGATTTTAATTTACCTCGAAATTTATTTAAATTCGTTTCAGATTTAATACTGTTGGGAAATGATTGAAAAGTCTTATACCCATATAATACTGGGATTTTTCAAATCGTGCTGTATTATGTTTTGGTACTCTGATGAAGTCATTTCGCCTAGTTGAGTACTGGTGATAATCAGAGTTTAAATGAAAAGAAGTTATATTGGCTTTTATATATAGTATATATTTAAAAATATATATAGAAGGTACTGTTAAAATGTTGTATTTTTTTAAATATTGTCGACATGAATTCCTATATGGTAAATTAAAAATTAATCGAATTATCCTTTTCTGAGACACAAACACTCTTGCAGCATTCACAGCACTACCCCAAAGATTTATATTGAGGGCCAAGTGAGAATAAACAATTGCATAATCTTCTTCTTTATGTACTGTCTTCTACCGAAGGTTGGCGACCATCAAACGATAGGTTTCTCTGTTTTGTGCCGCATGTATTATGTTCGCAGCTTCTGGTATTTGAAACCATTCTCTCAAATTTCTCAGCCAGGATTTCTTCTTTCTACCCAAACCTCTTCTACCTTCAATCTTGCCTTCCACGATAAGCTGTAGCAGACTGTACTTATCATTACGGAACACATGGCCCAGGTATGACGCTTTCCTCCTTTTAACAGTTGTTAACAATTCCATCTCTTTACCCATTCGTCTTAATACCTCTGTGTTGGTCACTCTGTCTGTCCAAGGTATTCTCAGTATGCGTCGATACAGCCACATTTCTAGAGCCGCTAACTTCTTTATAGTTGCTGCTGTTAACGTCCACCCTTCAACTCCGTAAAGTAGCGTAGAGAGTACGTAGCATTTCGTGGCGCGCCATCGGAGGTTAACGCTTAGGTGGCGGTGGCTTAAGAGCTTTCTCATTTTGATGAATTGCATAATAAACATTCAATAACTGTTCGTTTTTAAGGAAACTTTTTAATTGCAATATTGCGTGATACCTACTATTTATTCTTTTGCAAACATGATTAATTTGAGATTCACAGCTCATGTTACTATCCAGATACAAACCTAAAAGTTTGGTTGAAGTTGTAGAATGAACCAGGCTATCATTTACTTTTATAGAAAACTGGTAACTTGAATTTGATCTATAGTAGAATTGCATGCTTGTTTTCGGCAATTCCTCGACACTTGAAGCAGATGTAGCAATAGTTGTGTCATCTGCATACATAAATATGTTATTTGAACTGACATATCTGGGCATATCATTAATATAGCATAGGAATATTAATGGCCCCAATATTGAACCCTGAGGAACCCCAATATCAATATCACCATAATCTGATCGTGAGTCACTAAGTTTAATGAGGATCTTCCTAGAATGTAAATAAGATGACAGCCATAATGAGAACTGACCCCTAAAACCAAGATTTTTTAAATTCTCTATAGCAACACTTACGTTTATGGTATCAAATGCTTTTATTATAATATTATTCCGCAATATGTAAACGTATATCTACATGAGTGTAATAAAATTTGGTAGTGAATATCCAATTGTTGGAGTCCGGAAAATGGTTTTCCTTTTTCTCTCTAAGTTATGCGTGTCCGAATGTCATTAACAGGCTCACCTGACATAATATCTTGATGATGGGTTTACTACATTGTATGTATGTGTGTATGTGTCTGTGTGTGTGTGTGTGTGCGTGTGTGTGTGCGTGTGTGTGCATACATGTTTGTATATCTTTGTTTATATATTGCACCCTAATTGTGAGAGGCACAACAGTTTCATTTTATTTCATAAAACTCGGCAAAGAAATTATTTTTAAACATTTTAAATTTTACTTAACGTACAACTAGAAGATTTTTACAAAGAAAAACAAAATGCGATACGGATGTTATTCTAATAGTTGTAACATAAATAACTATCTAGCTTATTTTTGTTGCATCTACGAACATATTAAAACCTATTTATCTGATCTAAAGGTTACGCTAACAGTTTACACCATTATGAATAACGCGTCTCTTTGGTAAACAATCGAAATGTTAGGCAGTTATTCTTAGTAACAACGAAAAATGTAAATAAATATGCCAATTTATATGAGATCCAAGTGAACATACTGTATTGCTTAAATTTTAAATCAATACAATAATATACTATTTTGATATTGAAAACCTGTCTAAAGGCATAATAGCCCAGTCTGGTTATGCAAAAATCCAGATATCTGAAGCTTTTAAGACATCGGTGGGGGTTACTAGATGACGAATAGATGAAAAAGTACTCGTATTTTTACCTTGCGTTTTTTTTAAACAGTAATTTATGGTCACAACTTGATTTTTTGTCTTTAAGTTTTTTCCCTTATATTTTACATAAACAATATTTATATTTTTTTTTTATACAAGAATTTTATTTTATACAGTTTTATATAGTTTTTTTGCACTAATTTATAAATTTTATTAATTTTTTTATTAAAAAAATAAAATATTATTAATACATTTGAACATCGAGGAATTCCCGTCTTTTAAATTTGTGCGAAATTTCCTCCCGATCGGTCAAATAGTTTAAAAGTTATTTAATTTATTTATCCCTGAGGCTAAATATTTAAACTATTGAACTTGCTCTATTAATGATGCTAGACACATTTAGCAAATTTCATAGGATTATTTAAGACTTAAACTATCTCAGAAGTTAAATGCATATTGCGTTTTCATCGAAATTATTTACAAAATAAATGTTTGAAAAAGGTATGTTTTTTACTTACAAACAGTTGTAATAACTTCTATATTTTTCAAGCTACAGACTTGTACGTACAACCATTGGATAGCTGGTAAAAAACTCACATTAAAAAAAACCTTCTATGGCCAATAGGAACGAAGTTAGGGACTATTTAAAAAAAAATCATATCTCCATTGTTTATAGTAATTAGTCTCCATTGTATTTATTAGAAGTAAAATTTGCACAAATTTTGAATGAAAATCTAAACTTTATATTGAAACATATAGCTATAAAATTCATCCAATTTTTCGAAACTTAAAGCCCCTCGAACCGAAGTTACTTTCGAAAGATCAACATAGGAAAGTGGAGGGGATACCTGTTTCAGCTCCGTTTTTTTTTCGAGATCGGAACTTCAAACAAAAATTAAAAATTAAAAATTTACATTATTTCGGCTTTCATTGCAGCTACAAGCTTCTTTTTAATCTGGGGTAGCTCGTCGAAATATGAATAACTACATAGTTTTCACTGACCGGGAAATATGGAAAACCTCGGAAAAATTGAGTCCATTTGAAATTCACCGTAAAAACTTACTTTTTTTTTAAATTTTGCTGGAATAGCCTGTCGCAATATTATCCCGAAAAATCAACATATATTTTTTTTCATTTTATATCAATGATGTAATAATACTTATATATTTTATAAATTAAATTTCAGGTAATTTTCAGGTAATTAAATTTTAGGGGATTTTCCGAGATTTCCGGAAAGGTGGTAAAAATTATGTCATTATTATTAATACCGCGACAGACTATTCCAGCCAAATTAAAAAAAAAAGTAAGTTTTTACGGTGAATTTCAAATAGACTCAATTTTTCTGAGGTTTCCCACCATCGAGTTAGAATCTATGGAGAAGCTATGAGCAGAGTAACGTGTGTATTAAAAACGGCGTAGGTAGGCGTGGCTAACGATGATACCAATATGGCGGTGGGATCATGGCCGGACTCAATAATATTAAAACTACTATAAAAATATGACTAGTTATTCAGAAGATTTAATCATAATCTAAAAAAGTGCAATACATTTTTAATAAACTATGATTTATTTATCCCGCGGTAAACACTAAAAACACGATATATTATACATAAAGATAAATTAATACAGTCAAATACTATTAATTTATTCTCTGAAGTACGGGCCATTACTTTGTTTACATATTTTAATACTAACCTGTAGAACGTTATTCCTGAAGATTTTTTATTAACATTGCTTCTGCTACTGCAACTACGTTGAGAACAAGAAACCATTATTATGCACTATCACAATATATTATTACAGTTTCTATAAAAGTATTATAAAACTAAAAATATTCGAAAAACAACAAACGTAAACAAAAATATACGATCTGTCAAAAGTGTCAAAACAATCTTAACGATATGGCCGAAGTGAGGTCGTTTGTCACGTGATGCCCTCTCCATAGATTCTAACTCGATGTTTCCGACCCTCCACTTTCCTATGTAGATATTTCGAAAGTACCTTCGTTTCGAATAAAGTTTCGATTTTTATTCAAAATTTGTGCAAATTTTACTTTTTAATGTTTGTAAACAATGGAGATATGATTTTTTTTAAAAATAGTCCTTAACTTCGTTCCTATTGATCATAGAAGGTTTTTTTTAATGTGAGTTTTTTACCAGCTCTCCAATGGTTGTACGTACAAGTCTGTACCTTGAAAAATATAGAAGTTATTATAACTGTTCATAAGTAAAAAACATACCTTTTTCAAACGTTTAATTTGTAAATAATTTCGATGAAAACGCAATATGCATTTAACTTCTGAGATAGTTTAAGTCTTAAATAATCCTATGAAATTTGCTAAATGTGTCTAGCATCATTAATAGAGCAAGTTCAATAGTTTAAATATTTAGCCTAAGGGATAAATAAATGAAATAACTTTTCAAAAATGTCAAATAACTGTCAAAGTTAAACTTGATAATTAAGAGTTCTCCCATTAGTTTTTAATAATTTTGTGTATATTAAACAGTATTTAATAGTTATATTACAATTAATTAGTATTCAAGATTCCCATTGAGGTAACCAACGAGTAAACATTACCTTGTGATGTGATAATTCGAATTATTTTGTGTGTTATGGAAACAGCAATTATTATTGGACTATAATATTATTATATTCAACTGAAGGAAAACTGCAGATACAGGTAACTGTTATATTCCTATTATTTTATCCACAGTGTCCTAATAAGACGACTGTTGCAATACTAAAAATTAAGTGAAGTGTTTTTGGTATCCAGGAACACTCACTAAAATGAACTCAAATCAAAACCTCACAACTCCACAAGTCCTCCCCACAAAATCATATGTCGCTGCTACTTTATCCAAACCTCCACCTCCTACTTTCCCACGTAAGGAGCAAGCCATTTTAATGCACGCTATTCCAAATACTGTTTTATTTGACTATGTTAAAGCTATAGGGGACATTGTTATCCCAAAAAACATTACCTTTGCATCACGTATTCCGAATAACCGCATCTGTATTTATCTTTCCTCGCCTACAGTTGTCGTTAACCTTCTAAAAACACATCAAAATATCTCTATCAACTCTACAGTAGTTCCCATCAGAAGACTTATCACCCCAGCTAAACGCCTTCTTATATCTAACGTATCTCCTTCAATTCCACATTCCATAATTGAGAAAACCCTTAAAGATATTGGATTACAGCTGGTCTCTCCTGTGTCATTTGTGAAATGTGGTGCACTCGGAGAAGGTTATGCACACATAATGAGCTTCCGAAGAGTAACGTATATTATCCCCGATAAAGAGAACTTTTCAGTAGATAGAAACTTCGTTATTACATACGAAAACACACCTTATAGAATATTTATTTCTACGGATAAATTGCATTGTTTTTTATGTAAAGAGGTCGGACATACCGCTGACTCATTTACCAATAATCCAACTACTTTTTCTCAAACTGAACTACCCTATCTAGAGCCCTGTACATCTGAAATTACTGATATAATTTCTGACGTAAACACTCCTGTTCAATCTGACCTAACTACTTTAAATTGCACAGAAACCCACACTGAAATAGATACTGAAACTACACACCCATCAATTCCACCCACACAAGGACAAAAAAGAGCTATATCAACAGACAGCAATTCTGATATTCCTTCTCTATCATCTTCAGCAAGTACACCCGAACTAGCGTCTAACCAAATGCTTCCTCCGTTATCCACAAAAACAAACACTATCTCCAAACCTCACAAGAAAAAAACAAAAACTACAAAATCAGAGAAACATAATCTAACAGCTAGTTCACTACAATCCGTAGCGGCCATTTATAAAAATAATCCATCTGGTCTAACTTTGACCGAGACTCAGTTTATTGCTTTCCTAGAAAATACACATGGTAATCCTAGTCCACTTAATGAAGCTTTTGTTTTTACGTCAAATATTGAAGGACTATTACAAGACATAACAGTTCTCCATTTAGAAACCAAGGAAAGATCCCTTAAAAATCGACTTACGAGACTTCAAAAGAAAATCAAAAGACAGCTAAACCCAGATGACTCTGATAATATCAGCGTCTCATCTGAACTCCTAACCGATGATGAAACCAAAACCCTTCTCTCCCAACAGCCAGAACAACCATCTCAGCTGCCCCTTACCCCTTCAACTCAAGATTCACCTTCAATTTAATAAAATGGAACTGCGATGGGTTCTTTCCCCGTATTGAAAGAATCCAACAACTAGTGACAGAAAAACAACCTGATATGATATGTCTACAAGAAACGAACTCAAAAATATCTAAGCTTCCCACACTAAAAAAGTTCGAAGGATATCATTATATCAGAACTAATTCTGACAGAGCCAGTGGTGGGACATCTATTTTTATTTCAAGTGAAATATATTCATCCCATCTTCTCATCAACACCGAACTCGAGGCTATCGCCGTAACTACTTGGTGTCCTAATAAACTTACGATATGCAGTGTTTACATTCCTCCTAACTACCCCCTTAAAGAAATTGAAATTCTAAATCTTATATATCAGCTCCCCGTTCCATATATTCTAGTAGGTGACTTCAATGCTCATAGCTTTATGTGGGGGTCAAACCACACTAATGGCAAAGGTAAAACTATAGAAAACGTTATCAATTGCACAGGCTCCTGTCTACTAAATACAGGCTCTAATACGCATCTGAACTTTTCCTCTGGCACATTTTCGGCGATAGATCTTAGTTTCAGCGACCCAAAAACATATACTTCACTAACTTGGAAAACTTCCGATGATCTATATGAGAGCAATCACTTTCCAATATTTGTATCATCTGATATCTCCAACCATGAACAAACTATAACCAGAAACTTCTGGCGGCTAAAAAATGCCGACTGGATAGACTATACTTCACAAACAGATAACACCTTACCTTCTCTATCCCTATCCGACAATATTAACAATAATATATTATTAATCACAGATTCCATACTTAAAGCTGCAAATTTGCACATAGGCAAAAATAGTATTTCCCATAAAAGAAAGGCAGTACCTTGGTGGAATACATCTTGCCAAACTGCAACAGAACAACAAAAATTAGCTCTTAAAAATTACCGTAAAAACAAAAATCTGGAGAATCTTATTGAACTAAAGAAAACCAGAGCCAAAGCCCGATTTATTATAAAACAAAGTAAAAAATCATCTTGGAGAGAATATGTATCCTCTATTAATTCAAGCACCAATCCGGCGGATCTCTGGAAAAAGATTAGGCAAATCCAAGGAAACAACACCAACCTCAAAATCTCTAGTATTGCTGTAAATAACATTACAATCACTGACAAGCAAGAAATCGGTGAAACCCTAGCAACGCACTTCGACACTAAATTCAAAAGTAAAATAGATACCTCCTTACGAAAACCATTACCTAACGCCCCACCCTGTTCCTCACCCGAAACAATAATGGACATCACACATCTTAATTCTCCCTTTCTTTTTGAAGAACTAGTATCAGTCATTCAAACTTGTAAAAACAATGCCGCTGGTCCTGACGACATTCCTTACATATTAATCAAAAAGCTCTCAAACTGTAGCCTACTCAAAATACTGGAGATGTATAATTTAATCTGGTCGTCTAACCAATTTCCCAATCAATGGCAAACCTCTATCGTAATACCTATTAAAAAGCCTAACCTAGAACGTTCCTTGGCCAACTCTTATAGACCTATATCACTAACTTGTACGATGTGCAAAATATTCGAAAAAATGATTAATAAAAGACTCCTATGGTTCATTGAAAAACATAAGATATTTGCTAGTGAACAGTCAGGATTTCGTCAGAACCGTTCAACCCAAGACAACCTTGTAATCCTCCAAACTCATATATCAGAGGCCTTAAACAAAAGACAAGAAGTCGTAGCTGCCATATTTGATATCGAAGGTGCTTTTGACACTATAAGTAGGCAATGTATATTAAACAAACTTATCCTTCTTAATATTAATGGTAATATATTTAACTTCATACGAAATTTTCTATCTTCTAGATCGTTCAGAGTCTCTGTCAACGGTATTTTATCTTCTACTCATACTCAAACTGATGGCGTACCTCAGGGATCGGTACTAAGTCCTACACTTTTTAATCTAGCAATAAGTGATTTATGCTCTCACCTCATTTCCCCTATTAAACATATCATGTATGCTGATGATCTAGTACTTTACTGTCATGGACAAAACTCTTCTACCACCTCGAAGCTTATTCAAACTGCTGTTGACACACTTTAAAAAAAAACTAGTGACATGGGGTTATCTTTATCCTATGTAAAATCTAAAATTATAAACTTTAGTAGACGTCCCCTTTCTCCATCTCCACTTATTTTGATCAACAATGTCCCTCTTCCTGTTGTTAAACAATGCAAAATTCTCGGATTAACGTTTGACTCACGACTAACTTGGAAGCAACATATATTTGCAATAAAAGGAGAAACGAGCATAAGACTAAACATAATAAAAACTCTATCACATCATTATTGGGGATCTGACGAAAACTCACTTCTTAAAATATACAGATCACTAATACGCTCCAAGCTAGATTATGGTTGTCACATATATATATATATATATATATATATATATATATATATATATATATATATATATATATATATATATATATATATATCCGCCTCCAAAACATATATTAACCTTCTAAACTCAATTCACAACACAGCCCTTCGTCTTTGTATTGGCGCTTTTCGATCTAGTCCTGTAGATAATCTTTATTGCGAAGCTAACGAACCTCCTCTTTGTATAAGACGAAAACAACTGCTACTCTCTTATGCAGCATCGGTATCAGCTAACCCCTCTAATACAGTGCATCACTTATTTGTAATGTCCACGTATAATTTACACAATACCAATTTCTTACCACCAATAAAACCTATTCCACTAATTTTAGCACAGACACTTAATGATATCTCTCTTACACATACCCTTCCTCTTTATCTCCCTCCATCTCCTCCTTGGATCATGTCCACGCCCAAATTTAACACCTCGCTCACCAACTTCGATAAAAATAAACATCCGAAAGAGATCATTATAAATGCATTTAAAGACATTATAGATACAAATAAATACGACCTAATATTATACACGGATGCCTCAAAAAATGACACAGGAGTAGGCTGCTCTGTTACAACCTCTCATTCACTAATTAAGTCATCACTTATACCAGCCATTAGCAGCGTTCATACTGGCGAATTATTTAGTATATTGCAAGCTTTTAACCATATATCTCCACCTAATAAGCAGGTTGCCATATGCACAGACTCTTTAGCATCAATCTATTCTATCAAAAATATATTTACTGATCATCCAATCGTCCAAAACATCCTAGACTCTTACCAAATTATCTTGTCCCAAAACATAACAGTTACCATAATCTGGCTGCCATCTCATATTGGTATAGAAGGCAATGAAACTGCAGATCACTATGCTAAACTTGCTACAGCATCACCTGAAATCACCGATAAAATTCAAATTTGTAAGGACCTAAAATCATATATTAAAAGAAGAACCAGACTCCTTTGGCAGCAGCATTGGAACTCTAACCGTTCGATCTTACACGAAATACAACCGTCAATAACCAGTCAGCCTACATTTGACTATTCAGCCCTCTCAAGACGAGATCTCATTGTGATAAGACGACTTCGGATAGGACATTCAAAACTCACACACGGCTACCTAATGTCCTCTAGCATCCGTCCCTCCTGTCAAATCTGCCAATCATATTTGACAATCAAACATATTCTCACTGAATGCGATCAACATTCGGCCAGAAGATTACAATACAAACTCAAAAGTGAAGTACGAGATATCCTAAACAACCCTGACCAAATAAAAGCTGTGCTAGAATTCCTTAGAGATGAACACTTATATCAAAAAATATAATTAGATTTTAATTTAGACATTGTATAACATATTATTATCATTCCGTATTATTGTAACATATTCTTAATGTGACACTTAATGTTTGTGTAATGAAAATTCATGTTATAGTACCTGTGTAAGTGGCCATAGTAGCCGAGCACGTTAAAGTTGAAATAAAAAAAAAATAACTTTTAAAGTATTTGGCCGATCGGGGGCAAATTTCGCACAAATTAAAAAAAAACGGTAATTACTCGATGTTCAAATGTATTAATAACATTTTATTTTGTTAATAAAAAAGTTAATAAAATTTATAAATTAGTGCAAAAAAACTGCTTTTTTGCAAATATCTCAGTAAATTATTTATCAATTCTAATTTAAAAAACGGAAAAATAAAGATATTCTTGATATAAAAAAATAATATAAATATTGTTTATGTAAAATATAAGGAAAAAAACTTATAGACAAAAAATCAAATTGTGACCATAAATTATTGTTTAAAAAAGACGCAAGGTAAAAATACGAGTACTTTTTCATCTATTCGTCATCTAGTAACCCCCACCTATATCTTAAAAGGTTCAGATCTCTGTGAAAAATTTTTCGACCTTTTTTTTAACCAGACTGGGCTATAAGTAAATTTAACATCAACTACAAACTAAATATTGTTCAGTGTTTCCTTATTTTTTGTATAGTCGCTTTTTTCTTCAATATCGTCGAATAATATTTATATTGAAACAAATTGCCTGAGTAAGACAGGTTTCTTATCGTTTCAATCTTAGAGTAAGGAATTTTACTCGTCTAAATTTACTCGTCAAGTAAAATTCCCTACTCTAAGGTTTCAATATTTTGTCCCTCTTATCAGTTTTATCTGCTTCAAGGCAGGTCCGACCAGATGGGGGTACATATAGTTATTGGAAAATAATGGAACTACAAAATAATTCTTCCATTTTTACTGACACCAACTCTAACAATCAACAACATAGTTACCCAAGAGCTCTTAGCCAACCGAAATTCCCAACCAAGGGGGGTCAATAAATGTCCACATATATATTAATCAAACACGTACCTATTTATTACTAGTGATTTAAAAATAACACTTTTACAAATAAAAAGATATTTCCAGATGTTAATGGAACAGTTAAAAAGATGAACTTATGGTTTTTTTTTTCTAGAATTTACGTAACATGAATGGCATCGTCCCTTTCCATGTTGGAATGGTGTTGAAGGTACAACTTGGAAAAGTTTGCGTTCGAGTATATTTTTCATGGCATGCACTACGAAATGATGAAATCAATCTAATTTGCAGCTCTTCTTTCAATAAGCGGTAGCGTTAAGGCAAGTCCTAATTCTTGCAGAAACAAACGACGACGATTGCTCTTATTTTCGTTCCAATTTTAAAATTGAGCATAAATATAGAGTACTCATTGATGGCTGCAATATACAACAAAGTGAAACAAACTGAGAGTAGCCATCTTCGTGTCGATCGCTTCAACGTATATTTTCTCGCCATCTGGTCTAAAGTATAAAAATCTCCCTTAGTCTCATTATAAAAAAGATTGATAGCTGATTTATTTTTGTATTCGTCGCTTACAACATCATCAGAATGCTCGGTTAATAGAAAGAGAAGTATCTTTGTAGGCTTCTGACGTGTTTCATAAAAAAGGAGAGTAACTGGTGAGTTTCCGGACTTTAGATCTAAAAATGCAAACATATTTGAATATCATTGTCTTCCTTCCGTTTTCTTAAGCACTGCCGGTATATGCCTGCGATTTTGTTGGAGGACCGATATTAAACTTCCAGAAGTGTAATATCTGTCCGTCATTACGTTACGTCTAGAGTTTCGAATCGGAGACAGCGATCTTTTTACCGTTCCCTGTGGGCCCCTAGATGCTGGTTTGGTGCCTTCATATTTGTCTGCACAAACCTTCATACGCAAAACGTAACGAGTTGAACAATCTGTAAGTATCCGTATAAGTACATCATATTTACCAGGCTTTTCCTTCATAAAAACTTTAAACGGACATCTGCCCCGAAATAAAGATAACATTTCGTCTATTACGACGTTCATACCTGGTGTAAAATATTTCAAAACTGTATCGTTTACCAAATCAAACATTTTACGTAAGGGTGCAAACTTGCCTGCCTGCTTTCTCTTAGCTCTGATGGTTTTATCGTAAAATATTAAAATATTAGTCACTTCTCGGAATCTGTTTCGACTAATCGTCATCATTAGCTCCCATCGAAATGAAAATACCAAGTAAAGCTAAAGTTTCGGTATCATCTCTTTTTGGCACGTTTTTACGTTCAGCTTCTTCATTGGTATGCTGCACAAGATTTTGTAGTATTTCCGGAGTAAAGAATTTTTGGAACGACTGCAATATATTTTCTAGTTTGCCTTCGTGTCCTAGCTGCTCACGAGAAATGTTTGGTACAGCTCGTCGGCGTAATGGGTGGGCTACGTAGATTTTTCCTGACTTCAGTTTTCATCAATTGGTCTTCGTTTTCAGTCACGCTGCCAGAAACTAATGTCTGACCGAACCTCAAAATCAGAGAGGTTTGCCAGTTTTTCTAATTCAAATTCAAATAATTACAAGAAATCCGTTTATAAATACTTATTTTGGGAATAAGTTGAATAAAATTCGATGATCTTGACATTGTTACATTTGTCCCCTTTACGTCTCACAATTTTCTCTCGAATGGGTATAGATGAACATTTGTTGTTAATTTAAAATGATGCATTTTCTAAAACAGTTATTATAGTTACCTAATTAATAAAACTTTCAAAATAAAATTGGACATTGAAGTTAAATGTTCAACCTATATTCCCCAATTTTTATATTCCACTTATATGGAACCCATTTTTAAATAAAAAATTGTTACGACTGTTACAATGTTAGAATTGTACCCGCCCACCCCGACTTGTACTTTCTATTTGAACATCTTGTAATTTTTAGTTTACATAATGACGAGATTACTCAGCTAAATTTGGCAGATGATTTGTCCCAACCTACATACAATCGACCTATTGATTACTTCAATTTGATTTTTAGCGATGAGCTCATAAATTTAATACCTTAGAAAACTTATGCATGCGCAGAAGAAGTATTTTTATCCACGGTAACAGAAACGGCTCGAATAATAAGATGAAAACCAATAACTCGAAATGAAAAGTTTTTGGGTCTTCTGTTCCACACAGGCACAATAAGAAGCCTGGGTCCTTAGTTAAATATAACAAATATATAGGCGGAATCGCTTATATATAGCCTATAACGGTGGATAAATCCACATACTTGCTCCCTGATCACCAAGGAGAACGTCATGACGGAAGAAACCAAGCGAAGAATAATCCTAGCAAACAAATGCTATTTTGGACAAAATAGCATTTGTTAGATAAGCCAAAAAACAAAAATAACCGTATACAAAACCCTTATACAACTAGTATTTGCATATGGATCGGAGACATGGGCCATTTCCAAGGCAGATGAAAACCTCCTGGTTATATTTGAACGAAGGATCCTGAGAAGAATATTCGGTGGCATCTGTGAAAATGGTGTTTGGAGAAGGAGGTACAACTACGAGATATATCACAGATATAGACATATATTTGGTGGTAAAGACGTAGTATCTCTTATAAAAAATAGGAAGACTAAGATGGGCAGGACATCTGGCAAGATCACAGCAGAACAACCCTCCTCGAAGAATTCTTATGTCGCAACCTGTGGGAAGTAGAAGTAGAGGTAGGCCAAAACTCAGGCAATAGATAGAACTGACTGGTGTAATAGACTTGGGAAGGTCGAGGCTCTTTTATAGGGCTGTAGCACCCATGATGATGATGATAGGCGGAAGATCAACTAAAGGCATACAGCATTGATACAGAAGTGATAAAAGGTCTTGTCAGGTTACAAGAAAATACTCCTCACTACTCGAGGTAACGTTAAGTATGTAATTACCAAAATTAAAGATCGATGTGAGAAAGAAGAAACAAAGAAGAAGCGCAGGCGTCGGTTCGTAAAAGGCAACATACGAAAGGCAATAATATGATTTGAATATTGCAGATTGTATTTTTCAAACGGCCTATAAACATCATTTAACCTTCATAGATTTTTCTACACTGCTACCTAAAAGATTTTGTATATCTTACATCTTTGTTTAATACAACATATCCAGGCCTTTAGGAAAGCCTGTTTCGGAGAGACATATGTTGCCTGGTAAGAGTGTAAAAAGACGTGTTCTACCTATTTATGGCGTTGGCGAACAATTACCCTGCAGTTGCAGACTATGTTCGACCGCTTCCTATGCAATTTTGAAGAATCTACATGTTACTTTGTCCACTTTGCTACTTTTGCAGAGATGATATCTGAAAAAGATGAAAGACGTGTACATCTCATCTCTAATGCAGCAGTAGGATATCATCTCATTGCACCCATTATTCCTACTAGTAGTCTTTGTACTTTTTGCACTTGTTTCTTTAGTGGCGATATTTGTCTTTTAAAATATGATCCTCTAAGTTTTAGCTTTAGATTTTACTATGGTGTTATGCTGGTTCCTAAAGAGTGTCCACTAACTAAAAAATGCTATTTTTTACGCCTTGAGATTAGTCATATTTGGGCTATTAACCTTTAACATCTCATTGCTAAGAAACGAAAACAGTTACATTAGTCGTTTGAATTTATAATTCACAAATTCGCATGGTTTTACATTGTGGATAGTACCTCAACTATTTTGCTTACTTTATGCGGTACATACAAAAATTTATTTTTATCGTATATTAATATTCTCTTTGAGTATTAATTTGCATTGCTAATGCTTTGCGCAATATTTTTCGAAAGAATAATTCGCATTTGATTCCTGTTGTATGTAAAATCTTCAGTGTAAAATATTGATATGTATTGTTTATTTCTAGGAAACGCTTCAGTTGATTTTATTTATTCTTAACTCATATCTTCATTCAAACCTTTGTGATAAAAATTTTAATTTTATAATTTTATTGGAGATATCACTAAAATGACTAAAAACAATATATTGTAGAAAAGTGAAGATAGCCAGTAGATATATAGTGAAAACTCTATTAACATTTTCTTTATCGCCATTTTCTATAATCGTAGTTTTAAAAATTCTGACTGTTACGTCTTTAGACCAGATATTTTTTAGCAGAACCTTCACTTACAAATGTCTTTGATAACTAATTAGTAATGAATCTTTTGTTTTATTTTCCTAGAAACAATTGTTCAAAATAACGTGACACAAGATTTAACTCTTAGACTCATTGGTCGTCGTATTCGTGCAGATATTTCCGGTGTTTTTCTTATTTACTTATGTAAAAATGGTTCAGTTAAATTGACTGATATGAAATGATAACTTTTAAAAACATGACCAAAGCTACCAATCTGCAAAGTTTACACAATCAGTCAATTTAACAATAACCACTATTACATAAGAAAAGTGCCGAGGTCTTTTGGGGTCAAATTTAGAATAGTTAGTAAGTGCAACGACCGGTTTCGCATACTACAATTTGCTATGCATCTTCAGGTCTTAAGGTACATGTTAAAATTAAACTAAATGCTGAAATTACAAGAACTCGCATTAGGGTGCTGTCTAGTAAAGAAATACAGCAATTATGCCAATATTATATGTCTGTGATTATTAAATATGACTTAAATTGAATAAAGCAGACAAAGTAAAATTAAGTGACACAAAATAATCTAGTAAATTGAAATTCTTCTTCTTCTTCTTTTTATATAGATATGACTCTGTCTGTTTTTTAATGTGCATCCAGTAAGTTCCTACTGATCGTCTTCCTATTGGGGAACCGCCTGTTCCCTTCTTTACTACTCTATTTGTTGTCATTCGGCTTATATGATCGTTCCATTCTACTCTTCTATTTCTTACCGAGTTCTTGATGTTCTCCACCTTGCATCTACGTCGTGTATCTGTACTTCTAGCTCTGTCCCATAGTGTCTTACCATCAATTTTCTAAGTGCTATTTTTCACCTCTGCTGTTTCTAACATCCTTTTTGTCCTCTCTGTGTCAGGTCTTGTTTCTGTCGCGTATATCATTATTGGACTGTTTTGTAAATTCTGCCTTTCGTTTCTTTCCCGATATTTTTATTTCTCCATATTGTTTCATTTAGGCAGCCTGCGGCTCTGTTTGCTCTATTCACTTGATCTTCCACTTCAGTTTCGTGCTTTCCGTAGCTAGAGAATATGATGCCTAGATATTTAAACACCATCACTTGTTCTATTATCTGACCTTCCAGCTCCAATTTACATCTTAGTAAATTTGCTGTTGTTATCATGCATTTTGTCTTTATTGGGGAAATTAACATGTTAAATTTTCTGGAGGTGATATTAAATTGGTGCAGCATACGTTGTAAATCATCTTCAATTTGAGAGAGTAGTATTGCGTCGTCTGCATAGCAGATTATTTTAAGTTGTTTTTCTCCCATTTGGTATCGTGATAGGGTCGGTTAGTTCTTCTTCTACTTTTACTTTTATTGTGTTGTTTTGTTAGATATTTTCGATCGTTTTGATTATTCCTAGAGGTATCTCTCTTGCGTACAATAAGTGGATAACGTCTTTTTTTGACCCCGTCAAATGCCTTCTTACGGTCCACGAAACATAGATATGCCGTTTTGTTGTATTCTAATGATTTCTCTTGCACTTACCTCATTATAAATATAGCGTCAGTGCATGATATTCCCAACCTAAAACCTTGTTGTTCTTTAAAAAAAAATTATAATAAAATATGTGTATAAGATGGAAGGCAACCGTATATACGTATTTCTGACTATTGGTCGTCTTCAGTACGGTGCATCCAAGTTACAAAAAGAGCATGTTAACTTGGGAAAGGATAACTACAGGACCAACGCAACCAATTTGTGGCAATAATGTTAGAAGACACTGAAGTTTCCAGCGCTCCTGTAGTGATCCTTTCCCAAGTTAACATACTTCTGTTCTAACTTGGCTGCACCGTACTGAAGACGACCAATACTCAGAAATACTTATATACGGTTGCCTTCCATTTTATACACATATTTTATATATTTTTTCTTTGTTGTATATATATATATATATATATATATATATATATATATATATATATATATATATATATATATATATAGTTTGTTGTTTCCTGGCCGTGAATTTTTAAATAAAAACTTTTTTATTTCATGGGTTTATCGGTCTGTTGAAAATAAAAATGCTTAAACGTTTCGACTATTTGCCATTTTCAATAAGCTCTTTATTTTATAAACATTACATTATACAATTATATTTTATGGAAATTGATATTTATTAGAAATGCAAAAAATTGCTCGGTTTATGCTCTGCTTATGGGGGTAAACCGCTCACCTCTATATTTTAGGTAACTAAAATATGTCTGTATTATAAAGTTATTTTCTTGTGGCATTTTAAAATTATTTACTATCTCTAATGTAAATTAACCACAATTCCACGTTTATTCTGACGGCTTTATTTAGTTTTATTTATATTTATCAAAATAAGTCTATTTGCACCCGTAGTTGTGGTTAATTATCATTAAAGATAGTAAACAAAAATAAAGTTTATTTACATACGAGTAAAAGCTTAACAATGATTATTTCATGTGCAAGCAAGTTACTATTTTTGTAATTTTCGAACGCGATTTTTGGTAATTGCTAAGCCAAAAATATAATAAGCTACCACTACTAGAGAAAAAATTAAAAGCATTTAAAAATAGTGTATCACTTGGCCCCCCTTCCTATTTAAAATTTTAAGGGTAACATTTACCCTTGCTAGGGCATTGAAGTATCAGAACTAAAAATATTCACTGATGTCTCCCTCTTACCCTCTTACTAGTAATAAGCCACAATTGAAGGTTAAAATAAGTTTATTGACGTTTCAATTTTCACTTCCGAAATCGACATAAGTCTACTATAGAGTGTAAGTAAATCTCTTTTATTATTAAAGAATTACTGTTCTTAAGAAGTATGTTGAATGTATACATAATCAATATATATATATATATATATATATATATATATATATATATATATATATATAATTTCCTTATTCTGTCTGTCTGTCCGTCCGTAATTAAAACCCAGCGCCGGCATTACATCATATCTTCTTTGTTATTGCAGCGTGTGATGCGTTAAATGAAATGAGAGATAACGATTATATTAAGATAGAAACAACGAACCAGGCGACTACCAAAAGAGCCTATACCTTATCTTAGTTATTACTGAACGTATAGCTCCATACGAGATATCACATTACAGTATGAATACCTACATATAATTTGCTTATTATAGCTGTCTGTCTGTCTGTCCCCAACGAAAACCCCAGTGCCGGCATTACATCATATCTCTATTGTTATTGAATGCGTTAAATGAAAGGGGAGGGGATAATGATTCTATTAAGATAGAAAATGAATAGAAAATGAACAAGGCGACTAGCAAAAGAGCACTACACCTTATGTTCTTTATTAATGAACATATAGCGTCAGACGATATATATATATATATATATATATATATATATATATATATATATATATATATAATTTGCTTATTCTTTCTGTCTGTCTGCCTGTCTGTCCGTAACGAAAACCCCAGCGTCGGCATTACATCACATATCCGTTGTTATTATCAGATGCGTGTGATAATGTTAAATAAAAGGGGCGGTATAGGGATTATAATTAAGATAGATAAAATAAACAACGCGATTACCAAAAGGATACTACACCTTATCTTAATTATTAATGAACGTATAGTGACATACGAGGTATCATATGACAGTATGGATTATAATAGGCACACTATAAGGTAAATTTGCTTTATTTATCTGAAGAAGGCCTCTGACTGAGTACAAAATAAACAACTGATCGAACCCTAACATGCGACATAGACAGGGGGACATAAAACAAGGGGAGAAAATAACGAATATATTAAGATAGAAAAAATCAATCAGTTTTTATTTGTTACCATCTGTGGAGAAACGATGCCGACGATTAGACCGAAATCTGTTTGTTACTATAAGTGGCGAACACGATACTATAGCTTATTTCTACCCTTTTGTGGTCTTAAAACGTTTTATTTTGCATTTTTTCATATTCATTCATAATATTAAAGTAAATCTGCATAGAATATTTTTGGTGTGACAAAATAAAAGGGTTTTAGTAGAACATCATACGTTCTAGAATCCCGATAGTACATTATATAATAAAATTACAATAAAATCCTCCTATAAAATAAATTTATAATACAAAATATTATATCACTAAATATTGGAAATCTATTTCATATATTCCTTAATATCAAAATGTCGTAAATCAATAAAAGAGGCCAAATAGAAGACCGTCTGAAACACTGGCTTTAACACAAAAAGTGTGTGCAGGCACTAAGGGTCTGTCAGATAGTAATTGAAAGATATACAATCTACCAGACGTCATAACGATTGATAGCATGCATCTCAAAATAAGAGGGAAAAATGAAATGCTGCGAGTGATAAATTAGATGGTATGACATAATACATATAAAACGGATAGGCATAGTTTGTTTAGTGCATAATAATAATGGAGATCATCATTTTATAAAACTTTTCAAATAAAGTTTATAGTGTTCAACTAATATTCAGAATTATTTTAACTATGGTTTTGAGTCCTTGATAGAAATTACACAAATTATAAAGCAATGATATCATATTTTACCTATTCACAATAATTATATAATAATTATTATGAAAACAAAATACAGGGTGCTTCCAAAGCAATATTAAATATATTTAAACTGATTTAAAACTTTAAACGCATAGGATATAAATAATGACAAAACTTATCACGTTATAAAACTTGGTATAGTCCAAGCTGTAGAGAGAAAAATGAATGATTTTAAGCATTAATTAGTTAATTTTTGAAATCAGCACAGCGTTATGATGGGCAATGCTTGGAGTAACCTCCAAGTCCGTGCAACTCCAAATTTTTGAACTTTATAACGCTGTGCTGTTTTCAGAAATTCACTCATTAATACACTTACTGCATTAACTTGCTTGGACTATACTGAGATATTCTATTTCTATAAATCTGATATTCAGCAACATTTTTTCAACTGATTCGTTTTTTAAGTTTCCATAGTTTATTTGAAATATAATATATTTTGTTATAATATTACGTACCTGGATAAAACTAATGGCCAAAATACCAAAAGGAGTATTTTCCCACCTAATCCATTTTTTTCTAAATTGAGGACTTATTTGATAAGGCACCAAGCATTTTTCTTCATCTATGGAAGATCCAGGAGTAGTTGCGGGACTTAATTCGTAATTGTTTTTCGAGGTTACACTCATCCTTCATGTCTTTCAGTCGATAGTGACATTTTATACTCTAAAAAATATTAGATTTTAGTTTTATATCATTAACAAGATGTGTAACTAAATCACACAACAGATCGCAGTTATTAAAGCAAATTAATACCAATTTTACTCAAACATCTTAGAACCAATAACTTTTGCAGAATTTCTAATAATATTTTCATAAAAAGATGGACGGTTAGAGCTAAATTAAAACATTTTCTAATGTTTCTAATGTGTAATAAACCATCCCAAATCTGAGCCTACATGTCGTGAAAGTCTTTTTACGAAAATTGTTCCTAAGTATTAATTCATTAATGAAACTGGATAGTCTTCGAATTGTGCATAATCAATATGGTCTTAGAAGCCCCCAGTAGAAAACGTAAATGCATCAAAGAACGCATAAAGTCAGTATAAGACCACTAACGACATATGCACCAGATACAAGAAACTCCACAGGCAAAAACACAGACGCTATTGTAGAACAACGAGGTAAGAAAACTGAAGAATTACAAGAAATGCACTGTGAAATCGAATTAGAATTGAAAATATTCGAAAAAAATATAATGCACAAAGAATTAATGAGTGAATATTGAACATAAAGAAGAAAGGGATAATCAGATACGTAGAATGGGGGAGTACCAATTTGTCGAGACAAATCACAAGGGACAAATCAATAAACTCTGCGAGTAATATTCTAAATCTAGACATCCTTCTATAGAGTCATGATTTCATCAATGATTTGTTCATTGGTGCAGTATCGGCAATTATGTTTGTTCACCAAGATATTTAATGAACATAAGCATTCATCGGAAAAGCAAATATTGCTTAACAATTATTAATGATGCATTGTGTCATTAATTCGCAAAATTCGAGACTATGATCAAAAACTTCTTCATTTAACTCTTGTATAAAAAATACACCACCAATTATATATTGGTTATACCAATTTAATTTTGAATGGATGGAATTAAAATTTATGGAAGATTCGGAACGTTAAAGAAGGTGAAACACCGATTGCTCTGCTCATTGTTGACAGTAACTGTGATTACTTAGCCTCTAAGTTAGCTTGTCCTAAAACGGATTGCTTCGTTATTTACTCTGTCCCTGTCGGTTATGTTTTTTTATTGCAAACTGGCCCTGTTGCCCTAAATTTCTGAATCAATTCAATCACATATTTATGAGTTGCATGTATATTGTGGTGTGTTTTATTAAAAATTCTAGCATCAGCTCTTGCACAATTAGTATTTTTGTAGTATAAACCTACAATTTCGATTCTTTTAATTAATATAAAAAAATTTTACCAAGAAAATACATTTCTTGTCAAAGAAACAATCTGGATTCGAGCAATATACAAAACGCCGAACAATTTTTCGTGAAATTATTTTTTGTATACCATTTTTAGACACAAGAGTAATAAGAACAAATGACAATATTTTGACATTGGATTGGTACCAAAAGCCGACAGCATCAGGCAGGTATATAAATTACTATTCAAATCATACCACCCTTCAAAAATATTATACCGTACTAGGTATGAAAAACAGATTAATGTCCATTGTTGATGACAACTTTTTACAAAAAAATCTGGACGTAATATGCAAAATTTTTCGTAACAACGGATATCCTAAACAAATTTGAAAAAAAACTGATTTACAGCACTAATTTCTATGACGGTCCCGTCCATGATTTTAACAACAAATCAGTCAAATATAAAAAACTCCCCTTTATTAATGGTCTAACTCATTCTGTCTTATCCATATTCAAAAATGTTCCTAATATTAGTATAGCTAAATATAATACTATGAACAGCAAACAACTATTTTCAAAAATCAAAGACCCAGTACCAACCTTATATAAAAGTAATGTTGTTTATGAAATACCGTGTCTAGGATATCAAAATAGCTACATTGGCCAAACATCACAATGGCTAAAACAACGCATCACACAACATAAAAGTGATTGCCGCTTGAGCAAAAATACTTGCGCAGTAGTTAAGCACTATGAAAACACTGGTCATATGCTAGACTATAACAAAGCTTACATTTTGGCACAGACTCATAACTACATAGTAGATTATTTCTTGAGATGTATTACATTAACAAAAATAAAAAACACTTTAAATTATAAAACGGACACTGGACAGTTAAGTAACATATATTGTAATATATTGAACAAAATTTATAAATATTCAAAATAGCCAACATTCACCTTAATAACAACTAACCTTAATAATTCATCAAAGAAATATCATTCTTCTAACGTTTCTTTTATTGTTATTTTTATTTTTACATTTGAAGTAATTTTAATTTTTTATCGTATTGCTGTAACGAACGTGCTTAAGACAATTTAATCTTGACATTCAATATTTCAAATACTTCAATGTCAGTTTTTATTTGCGAAATCTTTTAATTTCTGTGAGTGTTTTTAAATGTATTGGTACGTCATTTTTTGTAATGTTCAAATTGTTTCAGTTTATTCCTGAGGAAGCTATCAAATAAATAGCGAAATATTGAGTATCTTAGAAAAAATAAAGATTTTCATTAGAGACCACTTTACCCGATAATTCCAACGTATTTATAAATTATTTTTTGGTCGAAATACTCACTTCTAATATATATATATATATATATATATATATATATATATATATATATATATATATATATATATATATATATATATATATATATATATATATATTCCGAATAAAAGTTTCAATGGCTTATAACTTTCTCTATCAAGGATTTTATTACAATTAGGTGGTCATTATAAGTTCTATAGTTCCAAAACTACTATTCTGAACTATAAAAAAATTTACGAACAATAAATTACAACTAGTTGTTCGGTTTTCGGTAAACACTATTAAAAACTTTAAAAAGACAATTTATAAAATTCAGCGTGTGTTCGGTCGACGATGCTACTAAAACATCCTACCGTAAAACAGTGATGCGAGCAATAGGAGAAACAGGATGAAGATTACAATAGTTCCAAAAAGGTCATTCAAGAACTATTGAAGGAAGTGCTCATTGCCAATGGAGAAAATCTAGAAACATTCGAATTTCAGTCGATAGACCAGGCAATGCTAAGAAATTTCGATTTGTGTTCATCAGTAACGAAACTCTCATTGAACTTTCATCGGTGTGTTTCTTGTTAAGCCAGGTTTCGTCATGTCAGTAATTATCGCGCATTTAAATTCATGTAAAGATAGTTCAAACACTCCTGATCATGGAGTAACGCGAAGGCGAAGTCAAATTCGCGTAAAGGCAGAAGGGTTCTATTGTAAGTGGAATTATACAGTGCATAGTACATAGTACCATGCGTTTCGCATGGAAGTGGGGACTAAACCAAATTTCGTCTACTGCGCCGTGGTCAGGAATGCTTGCACTATCTCTACATTCTCGCAAGTTCGTCGTAGAGCCATAGTCATAGACATAATAAGAATTAACTAGGTAAGGTAGGGACCGCTCTGTGAATAGTGGGGAAACGACAATATGCACTTTGAGTGGTCTAGCTATCTTTGTCTGTCATACGCGCCTTATCTACCTAACTAAGATATGTGGGAGTGATGAAACATTGGAGGTAGGGGTGCATTTTTATTATACTAGGTGCTAAAGAAATAAGTAGACCACCGATCGTGTGCTCCGCGTTTCATTATTTTGCTCATTTTTTTAGTCTATTATGATATCGTCGACAAAGGCTATTGTAAGCGAAGAACCATTGACAGGACGAAAAAAAGTAGTAATTTTTAGTCTTATTATTTGGACAGTACTCAATAAGATATTATAAGAAGAACAATAAGTTGTTCTTTACGAAAATCAGATAGTTCCTACGTTAGATAAATTAAATTGAAGTTATAGGAAGAAGAAACAAATATAGATACCACTCTCCATACAGTCCTTTCTAAAATAAGTTTTAAACACTTGAAGAACTGAGTATATCTCTGAAATTATAGGTTAGAAAA
Organism: Diabrotica undecimpunctata; assembly: GCF_040954645.1. NCBI lineage: Eukaryota > Metazoa > Arthropoda > Insecta > Coleoptera > Chrysomelidae > Diabrotica > Diabrotica undecimpunctata. Next base: position 114,359,076 of record NC_092807.1, on the reverse strand, counting down.
CAAATCTATCATATATCTGGATAAAACATGGTTTGATACTCATGATATAGTATGTAAAAGAAGGTCGATTTTAGTAAAAAATGTCATACGAAAGCATCTTTAAATAAAGAAAAACGCATAACAATAATTCACGCCAGTTCGAAAGATATGTGGGTTCGAAACTGTTTGTTCTTATCTGCAAAGAATATCAAAGACTTCAGCTTAGACTATCATGAAGATACCAGTGCAGAACTTTTTGAAAATTGGTTTCAAAATTCTCTTTTGAAAAATATTCCTGAAAGTAGTGTAATCGTCATGGATAACGCAAGCTACTACAGTCTACAGCTACAAAAAGCGCCAAACAAGTACTAAAACTGAAATTTATAAGTCTTTATTAAAAAATGTTAATTATTTTAAAGCCATATATATATATATATATATATATATATATATATATATATATATATATATATATATATATATATATATATATATATATTATTGTGATATTTAAAGTCTTGGTGCGCCAAGCAATAATTAGCTAATTAATTTTTGATTAATTAAAATTATTTAAATGATATGATTATGACTCTATCACAATTTTTAATTCTTTTATCTCAGGGTTAAATTCGTGCTTCAATATCTATGCTATTACATGTGAAAGGTAAGGTCCAAAGAATACCGGAATAATAAAAAAACATATATGATCTAACACTATATATTGAAATAAAAATAATGAAATAATTCACACTCAAAAGTTTTCAATAAACAAATCTCATATAAAGATTCTCAAAATTTTGTTCTCCGTACGTGAACAATCAAAATTAATGGTACAAACAATATTAATTGAAAACTCAAAATCCCAAACTATTCTAACTCTCCTAATCAAAATATTTATATCCTTTCTAAATTACGTGTAAAAATTGTGTTATCAATAAAAGAAAAAAAAAACTGCAGAAAACAAAAATATCTCTCTCTGATGATGAGTGGTCCAAATCCTTGTTCCTTGTAGACTGTATTATCTCCTCTCAACCGCTCCCTATGTAATCAGCAATCTTACAACAGATTGTTGCAAGTATATCGTCCTTAATGATCTTCTTCAAAAGCAACAATCATTCAAATTATGATAGCCTTTCTCCTCTCGATAAACTGAATCTTTCGTTGGCCCGAGTGAAAAATGACTCTTGGAATATCTTCTCTTTACGATAAACTGAATCTCTCGTTGGCCTGAACAGTGACTCTTGGAATATAAGTAGGAAAATATGACTTACAATATTTTGCTGCTTCAGCTTCTGTCAGATACACTAACTCCACAAAAACTCACTAACATTCAACACTACTGCTTGCTATTTCTTGGGAACCACCAGAGAACAATCACTGTTCGTCTTACAGACTTGGAAAACCAACTCATTATCCTTTTCTCTCTCCTCAATCTCGCTAAACTTTTTCCTACATACTTATCCCACCTTTTTCAATCTCCGCCAATCAAAACTCGTCACAATTCCCCCATTTTTTCATTTCGATAACAAACAAATTCTTACCTATAATTATAAAATTTCCTAAAACTTATTTACAAATAATATTTTCTATAATTCTTAAAAACTAACAAAAACCTCTTTCTAAAATCTCTTCTATTTGTCTTTAATCACTGCATTAATGTATTTCAATTGTCTTTGGATTTCACTTAAAATTATGCGGGTCACTCAAGTATAACAAAGAAATAATTTATGCAAAGCTTACATTTTGTTTAGTACAGGTAATCCAAGAATTTAATAACTTTCCTTCTCCGAAATGTTTGTTGGATATTATCCTACTTATCTGAATTATTTGAATTATTTTAATGTTTTTGAACTTTGAAATATTTTTAAAAAAACCAATATTTTTCTCGATTTTACATATCATAACAATATATATATATATATATATATATATATATATATATATATATATATATATATATATATATATATATATATATAGGTATATATAGACTACAAATTACTACTTTTTTTTCGTCTTGTCAATGGTTCTTCGCTTACAATAGCCTTTGTCAACGATATCGACGTTTTTGTAAGTAAATATGTTCTTTTCACAACATTCTGTTTGATTAGGCCCATATCTATTAAAGTATGACACACATTTTTAACTATTTTTTTGCGTCCAATGACAAATGCTTTTGATTATGTTTAGTAGATCTCGAGCGATTATTTTTCCGTGGACGAAACATATTTGTTACGAACAATCTTCACTAATATACTATACACACAGTAGCAAGTAGAGATTTTTAATGACTGATTACATTAGCCGTACCTGATTCAACCCTGAGCGGTCAGGTAGAAATTTAAAACGTATTTGTCTATTAATAATGGCGAAAATACCACTAATCCTTTAACGACGGGAAAGTCAAAACGATATATTTTGAGACAAACTATAGGTAGTTTTCTTCTGGTATGTCTCCTATAGACTTGACTTTAAAATGTAGTTGTACCTGAAGAAATCAGACGAAACAGTAGTTATAAATTCGCCAAGAAGTTTTTTTGAAAACTTCGAAGAGATTTCTTCGGTTTTATGAATTGGTTTTGTTAATGCTTAATTTCACCTATTCATTATATCCTGTAAAGGGTTTCAGTACCCAGTATCCATAAAAGGCAAATATAAATTTGAATAACAAAATATTGAGGTACATATTAAACTGTGTACTGTGTACTTATATTGTATAAAAATACCTATCTACTTACCAAAAATGAAACACCAACAAGCCAAAATGATCGAGAACACAACACACAACTATTATAATATCAGAATTGTGTGACGAACGTGTAAAGATGTTTGTCTTATTATCCATAACATAATATTTACATAATTTGTTATGCAGCAAATATAATTAGTCATGGTTCAAACTTGTTCAAATACTCAAAACATTTTATTAAGATACTGACCTTCAATAATGAATTGCCTAATTTTCCTCTCGATATCACTATGCACACATTTTAGTATTAATAATAATTACTGCTATGCTTGTATGAATTATTAAAAGTCTAAATATAAGAAATCGAATCAGATATTTCTCATCCATAACGTAAGTAGTATTGTCCTTGAGTTCACGTATTTTATTTTAAATTGACAATTTAATAATTATATTTACCGATAAGTATTTTTTAATAGAACTAGAGACATGTATGAAAGCCAATAATAAATAAAAATAAAAGTTCAAATGAAAAAATAGTGGAGACCTTTTAAGGTGTAGTATTCCCTGCATTATTGATTTAAGCAAGTTATAACGATCACCTCTCATGTCATAGGTATTCCAAATATTACAGATTTCTAACTTTTAATATTGTTATTCTGTATTACCTCTTATATATCTCTAATTTTCCATAAAAAAATAATATCATTATAAACACGTATCATCTTCGAATTTTGATATGTTCTAAACATATTCTTGGTATTTGTTTTAGACCATGTTCTCAGGTCCTTTAGCCAATCGATTTTTGAAGCATAATGGCATTGTATCAATTTTTCTCTATAGTAAAATGCAGAGCAGATCGTCACGATACGAAATAGTTGGAAGAGTCAATTTACTTGACAAGGAGAGTTCGTTATACAACATGTTAACATTTCATTTAGTTCTAAAACATAACTGTACATACCTACTAGCCTTTTATTTATATCGTATTAGAGCGGAATATTTCATAATTTCTATTAGAATCATGATTATCATCATTATCAACCTATATACGTCCACTTCTGGACATAGGTCTTCCTCAGCTCTTTCCATCTGGCTCTGTCTTGTGCGACTTGCATCCCGTTATTGCTAATACCCTTAAGGTCGTCAGTCCATCTAGTTGGTGGGTTGCTTCTTGCCTTGGTCTCCACTCTAAAATACGTTTTGTCCATTGGTTGTCTGATAATCTAGCGACGTGTTCTGGCCAATTCCATTTTAGCGACGAGATTTTTTCGATGACGTCTGTTTTTTTTTGTTCTACGACGTATTTCTTCGTTTGGGATTCGGTCTCTCAGAGAGACACCCAACATCTGGCGCTCCATAGCCATCTGAGTCACGCGAATCTTCTTCTTGTGCCACTCCTATCGGAGATTGGAAATCATCAAGGCTATCCTGACCTTGTTTACAGCTGACCTAAAGAGTTCATTAGTGGTACAGCCAAACCACTCTCTCAAATTACGCAGCCATGACATTCTTCTACGGCCTGGATTCCGTTTTCCTTCTATTTTTCCTTGCATTATATTTTGAAGTTATGCGTATTTATGTCCTCTCATCACGTGACCCAAATATTCGAGTTTTCTTCGTTTGATCGTTGACAAAATTTCTGGGTCTTTTCCTATCCTTCGCATTACTTCAAAATTTGTAACTCTTTCAACCCAACTTATCTTCAGCATTCGACGGTAACACCACATCTCGAAACTTTCAATATTTTTTATATTGTTCTGCTTGAGAGTCCAGGCCTCTACACCGTATAATAGCGTGTTAAATAAGTAGCCCCTTAGCATTCTTAATCGGAGAGGGATGCTTATGTGTCTGTTGCAGAAGAATTTCCTCATCTTTATGAAAGTGGCCCTGGCAATTTCGATACGTCTTGTTATTTCATTGTTTTGGGTCTCCAGTTTCGTTTATTGAAGTGCCCAAGTATTTGTAACTTGATACTTTTTCAATTTGAATGCCGTTTATACTAATATGTGTTGGTTGTGTCATGTTCTTACTGAAGACCGACGCGAATCTTATTCACTACCTTTTTTGTGGGTGTTAATGTTTCCGGTCCATAAGTGAGTACAGGTAACACACATTGGTCAAAGATTTTCCTTTTGAGGCATATAGGTAGATCCGAATTAAATACCTAGTTTAATTAACCAAACGTTGCCCAGGCTAATCCTATGTGACGTTCACATGTTTGCTTGTCTCTGCCCAACCGAATTTCATGTCCTAAGTCTGCACAATATCCCTTCCATCAACAGCAATATTTCGATTTAGCATCAGAGTATTATCATTATTCGTATTTTGTTTATATTAATCTTTAGTCCGACCTCCAAGGAAGCGTGATTTAATTTTTTAAACATTATTATTACATCATCTGTACGATCGGCTATCAGAACGATGTCATCTGCAAATTTCAAATGACTGAGCTTGTCTCCATTTATGTTGCTCGTTCCGATGTGCCTCCTTACAAGTATGTTCTAAAAGGGTCGTGAATAGCTTTGGAGAGACGGTGTCTCCTTTCCGTACTCCTCGCTGTATATAGAATTTATTTGTTTCTTATTCAGATAGTCTTACGCTAGCTGTGGCATTTTGGTAGATATATTTGATTATGTTAGTGTAGCGATGGTCTATTCGACATTCTGTCAATGCTTTTAACATTTTCTGATGGCTTATGGTATCGAATGCTTTCTCGTAGTCGACAAATATCAGTACCAGGTTTCTTGTATTCTGCAGACTTCTCTATAAGGTTCTTTATCACTAGTAAGAGGTCATTAGTGCTGTACCCCGATCTAAATCCAGCTTATACTCTAGGCTGATAGAAGTCTAATTTAGCGTCCAGTCTTTTTTTGATATTTTTTGTGAAATATTTGTATATGTGTGAGAGCAAACTGATAGGACGGTAGTTTTTTAGATTTATTAGAATACTGGATTATTTATATTGAAATAATGACTGATATCATATAATCAATAATCAATTTTGCTAATTAATATTTTGTTGCCTCTATTATGATATTTACATAATATTACAACATTATTGTTAGACTGTAGTTATCGAAACAAATATTCAGGTTTATTAAACTGAGTAGAAAGTGTAAATCCAATCTAATTAAAAATTTTTAGAGTATTAAATTTTCTACCAGAAGAACGTGAAAATTGAGTTTGGGAACGAACCGTGCTATTATAAATTAAAATTATTTGGTTCATTTGTTTTCTAAAATATTTTTGAGGAACATCGAGAATATAGCAATTAATTTAATTTACAGGAATGCAAGGCAATCAATTTTAATCTATTTTCGAAATAGAACATGGGTTACAAATATTTTAAGCGAGTGATAATATTTTTGACCTAGTTCCATCCCTGTAAATTAAGCTTTAAGTCTATGTTTTAGTGTTTCAAGAAAAGCTTTATCCAGAAAGTGTTCAATAAACTTTTATTCATAAATGAGCTTAAATAAAAGACAATTTTTCTTTTAGTTATATTGTTAGATTGCATCGTTAAAATAAATGTAAATTGGGTGAAAGCCATTATTTTAAATTTATTTTTTTATTTAGTCAAATAAATCTACATCGACTGCTAAAATAAATTCTTGTTAAAGTGTCCTCTCCTCAGGGGAGGTTGGCTACTACCAATTGCAAACTCTTTTTTGTCTTCAGCTATTCTTATTGTTGGAATATCGCAAAATATTATATTGAATGGATGGTATTACCCTTCTTTAAAGGTTGGTAACCATCTTATATACTAGAACGCTAAGCCCTTTTCTTGTCCACCACTTTACTCAAAAACCATATTAGATAATTAAAATATTTTTTCGGAATATTATTAGTATTACGTATGAGATTGTCAAGATATACTTTTGGTACAAAAATTCACTTCCGGTTTTGAGATGACCGGAAGTTAAAATTTACTTTAAGTTATAGACCCCACAATGTATATATGGATCGAAAGGTCTCGTCGAGACGAATCTAAATATGTACTTCCGGTTGCGATCCGACACCGGAAGTGACCGGATTCGTGATCAGCATGCAAAATTAACTGCTAAATGATAACATTGTAACAAAAAACATTGTTTTCGACGAAATATTTCGTGATATTTAATACACTTTTTACTTGCATTATTATTGATGAATGTTATGTATATTCTTGCTTATATTGTTTGTATTGATCTCTTAATTTTTCTCGCAAAATAAAAATTTCATTTAAGAAACTCGATGTCGAGTTGGTCCGCTAGTGTATACTGTTTCATGAATTAAATTAGTCTGTGTTGAGATCTCGAAACGTATTGACGCTTATTTATTTGAATCTAAAACTTATAAACTGTTGAAAATCTAACTCTGTCCATTGTCGGATGTTTCTTAGCCACGATAGCATTTTCCTTCCTAGTCCTCACTTCCCTTCGATCTTTCGTTTCACTATTAGTTGAGTATATTATTACTTATTATTTATCAGTGTGTGGCTTGGGTATGATGTTTTTCTAACTTTTATTGTGTTGAGGAAGTTCTCGTACCTATTCTATGCAGCACTTCTTCGTTTGAGGTATGCGATCTCCATGAAATCTTGACGAATCTCCGGTGGATACAAATTTCAGGCCTCCAATCTCCAATTTATTTACGGTTTATGTTTTAAGGATCCACGTTTCAACGGCGTAGAGAAGAGTCGACCAGACGTAGCAGTTTGATAAACGTAATCGAATTTCTAGTTTTACTCGAGAATCACATAGCAGTCTTTTGATTTTTTCGAAAGATTTTCTGGCTTGTTCTATTTTTGATCTTATTTCTAAATCAGGATTTAGACTGCTATCAATCCAACATCCCAGATACTTGAACCTGTTGATCTGTTCTAAAATGTGCCCGTTTATTGTGCAAGATTTAGGTAAATTGGGTTTTTTTTTTCGGATTGACATCACTTTGATTTTCTTAATGTTATTCTTCTTCTTCTTCTGGTTCCTATCCGTTTCGGATGTTGGAAATCATATTGGCAATCATGACCTTGCTCGCTGCGGCTCGAAACAGCTCCGTTGAGGTTTTCTTAAGCCATGTTCTTAAATTCCGCAGCCATAATATTCTCCTTCTACCTTAATGTTATACCATGCATAAACTTTTTTGGATGTTGCTAGAAAGGTCATCAATGGATATACTGCGAACGGCAACCATCTGGCTGCCGTTTTTTTTTTCGAAAAAAAAATACATTTTTACGTTATGTATGCTTAAAATTGTGCTGAGTCTTATTTTTTAATAACATAGAACGTAAAAAATGAAAAAATTGAATTCTGGGAATGAGAGCATGTTTGCTATCTTAACGTGGGTCATCTTTTAAATGGTCAATAACATTTAATGGTCAGCTAATCCCGTACCTTCTGCTCGATTACATATACAGGCAAGATATCAACCAAAATAGCCAACATATTTACCAACACCTTATAAACTGCAAGATGTATACTAAAACAGGTCACTTGAAAAAGTGTGATACCACCAAAATATTTGGGTACAGTTTATATTTCTTTGTGAAAGTTAAAAATAAGGGTACCCCGTTATGCAACAAGAAACCAATTAACATTTTTTCGAAAATGAAGTTCTTGGTTCGAATAGACTGTAAATAATATTATTCATGTTGGACATTCATGGTGGACGATAGAACCATATTGCAGAATAATAAATTCGGTGGTACAGGTTTTCAATTTCGAACCAAGTACGTTTTTTTGTAAGTAAGTATGTGTAAATATTGGTTCCTTGTTGCAGATATCTGTAACATGTTATTTTATTAGATTTCTGATAACTGTTGATAATCAATAATTATTGTGAAAATGTTACCTTACCAAAATAAATTTCTATCGCATAGTGCAAAAAATTATGAGAAATGTAACGTTGATGCCATCAACTTCCACTGAAGGTTAAATTTGCAGTTGCCGAGAGGTATGTGTATTGATTTATATTTTTTTAACTTCTAACCTTAAAACATTTTTAAAATTGTATAGAATATTTTTTAGTTGCTTGTATCTAATAGTATGTTAGTTAAAGATTTTTAAAATAATAAGCTTTTTTTGCTTATAATTTTTTAATTCCACTTTGATTTTTTTTTTGTAATATGTAAATTGGTTCCTTATTGCAAAATTATTTTTTAGGTCCAGCCAATTAACAGCGAGGAAAAGCAGGGACCAAGTACCAGCAGTAGTTCATGTGCAGAATTAGAAATCAGTAATTTTAATGAACATAATGTACATAATGTGTAAAAATTACATTAAAGACGCAGCAAATAACATTCTAGGGCCGCAAAGACCACCACCACGCAATGAGTGGTTCGATGCTGAGTGCGAGGACATTACAAGAAGAAAGAACAATGCATATAAACTGATGCAGCAAAGAAGAACCCGAGAAAAAGAACAAAAATATAAAGATCTCAGAAGAGAAGAGAAGTACATCGATCGGAGAAAAAAGCGAACTTATGAAAATAGAATATTGGAAGAACTTGAGGCATTAAAAAAGGAAAATCAAACAAGAAAATTCTATAAAAATCTAAATAAAGCAAGAAAAGAATTTAAACCAAGGATCGGACTATGTAAGGATAAGGAGGGGCATATACTCAATACAAAAGAAGAAGTATTGAAAAGGTGGGTGGAACACTATAAAGAACTGCTTACTATCGAAGTAGAAGATCCAAATCAACCACCCCCAGGAGCAAACAACAATACACCATTGGAGCCTCCATCAATTCAGGAAGTACGGGATGCAATAAAACACCTAAAAAATAATAAATCTCCAGGAAGTGATGGTATACCCGCGGAACTTATTAAATGTGGAGGTGCTACTCTGACTAATCATATATATAAAATCATACTGAGAGCCTGGAATGAGGAACAAATCCCAGAAGAGTGGTGTATTGGGATCGTTTGCCCGCTATACAAAAAGGGCGATGAATTAGAATGTAGAAACTATAGGGGAATAACCCTCCTTAATACAGCATACAAAATATTTTCGAGTATTTTATATGGTCGCCTGAGTGAATATTCAGAGGAGCTTCTTGGAGAATATCAAAGTGGTTTTAGGCCTGGTCGATCAACAACAGACCAGATCTTTGTGCTAAGGCAAATACTGGAAAAAACCAATGAATTTAATATCGACACATACCATCTTTTCATAGATTTTAAATCGGCCTATGATAGTGTCCTAAGAAATAAATTGTATGAAGCCATGGATGAATTCCACATCCCCGATAAACTGATAAGATTGGTTAAGGCTACAATGCGTAAAGTTGTTTGCAAAGTCCAAATACAGGGCGAACAATCACAGGCATTTGAAACGCATGTTGGGCTGCGACAGGGAGATGCGCTGGCGTGTCTCCTTTTCAACATAGCTTTGGAAAAGGCGGTCAGGGATGCCCAAATAGACAGCAGAGGAAACATTTTTAATAAATCATCCCAAATTTTGGCATATGCAGATAATGTTGATCTAGTTGCCCGCACAACACGCAAGCTAGAAGAAATGTATACCACCTTGTCACACGCCTCAAAAAATATGGGCCTGCAAGTAAATGAAAATAAAACTAAGATAATGGCATCAACACCCAACAATAGAGCCAGAAACATCGGCCACCAATTCACGGTTGATAATTCTACCTTTGAAGTGGTGGACAAATTCACATACTTGGGCTCCCTGATCACCAAGGAGAACGTCATGACGGAAGAAATCAAGCGAAGAATAATCCTAGCAAACAAATGCTATTTTGGACTGAGTAGACATATGAGAAGCAGAAACTTAAGCCAAAAAACAAAAATAACCATATACAAAACCCTTATACAACCAGTGTTGACATATGGGTCGGAGGCATGGACCATTTCCAAGGCAGATGAAAATCTCCTGCTTATATTTGAACGAAGGATCCTGAGAAGAATATTTGGTGGCATCTGTGAAAATGGTGTTTGGAGAAGGAGGTACAACTACGAGATATATCATAGATATAAACATATATTTGGTGGTAAAGACGTAGTATCCTTTATAAAAATAGGAAGACTAAGATGGGCAGGACATCTGGCAAGATCACAGCAGAACAACCCTCCTAGAAGAATCCTTATGTCACAACCTGTGGGAAGTAGAAAAAGGGGTAGACCAAAACTCAGATGGAGGGATGGTGTAGATGAGGATGGTAGACAAATAGGCGCAGCAAACTGGTGGCAATGGATAGAACTGACTGGCGTAATAGACTTGGGAACGTCGAGGCTCTTTTATAGGGCTGTAGCACCAATGATGATGATGATGATGAATTTTAATGAACAGGATATATCGATTAATAACGATGTGGGTAATGAAGAAGATTCTGATGATTCTGTTAAGGATAAAAATTTCGAACCTACCTACAGTGACATATCTTCATAAGTGAACAGTCTACTTTAAATGCAGAAATATCTTTCTCGGATCGTCCAAGAAAAGGAAGAAAGAGAAAATTTGCACAACAAGACAGAAAAGAAAGAAAAATAAAAACTAACAGCAATATGGAATATTACTCATCAAGAGGAAAACTAGTAAAATCAAGAGGTTTTATCAGATACATGTGTTCATGTGCCGATGCCATGAAAAATTTTCTGTTCAAACCCTTCAACGGTTTTTCGAACAGTATTGGCACTTAGCTAATTATAATCTACAATCTACATTTATATCAACATCCGTTAGAGAACATCCTGCACAGAGAAAAAATTTGCAGACCACAAATCCTGCAGCACGATAATTCTCAAGAAAATACTTTATAAATAAAGTTAATTTGTAGAAATATGTGTACCAATACATTGCAAGTGTCAACTAAACGCATAAATACTGCTCTTCAAAAAGTAAGAACTTTTACTACACTTGATAAGCGTGGAGTCCGCGGTGGGCCCAACAAAATGTCAGCAGATGAAAGAAATATTATAGTTAACCATAGAAACCAGTTTCCACGGTATGTATCTCATTACTGCAGAGCACGTAAAATGAACCAAGAATTTTTGCAAGAAGGAACTACTTTATCAATAATAATAATCTTTACAAACCAAAAAGTGAAAATCCTGCCAGTTTCTCAACTTTTAAAGTTGTTTTTTTTAATGATTTTAACGACTAAAAAAGCCAAACAAAGACACCTGCAATAAATGTGATGCCGTTAAAATTAAGATACAGAGTATTAAAGATGATGAAAAAAGTATACTGTTAGACAACAGGAACTGCATTTGGAACAAGCTGAATTAGGAAGAAAACAAATGAACCTTGACTTATCCAAAGCAATAGAAGATGAACAAATAGAAACTCTGACCTTTGATTTAGAAAAAACGCTGCCTTTACCTCGCATATATTCAAATATTATATTTTATAAACGACAGTTATGGGTATATAATTGCGGAATTTATGCAGGTAAGCAAAAAAATCTTTTTTTCATTTATGGCTCAAATAACAGGCAGGCCGTGGAGCTCAAGAAGTGGGGTCTTGTCTAAGAAAATATATTTTCAGTAATGTTAGCGATAAATTTGAGTACATTATTCTGTGGAGCGACTCTTGCGGGGGTCAAAACAGGAACATTAAAATAGTACTTCTGTTAAAATGTCTTCTAGAGGAATCACAGCATTTAAAGACAATCAGATTGAGATTTTTAGTTCCAGGTCATACGTTTCTTCCAAATAATAGTGATTTTGGAGATGTGGAATGTGCACTTAAAAGGCAACATAATATATTTTTACCTGGGGAATATAGCAATATAATGAAAACTTGTAGACAATAACGACCAAATAATGTAAATATTATAACGTAAGAAGATTTTTTGAGTACCGTAAAATTAGAAAAACAAATCACCTACAGAAAAAAAATAAAACCAACGAGCCAATAAGTTGGTTACAAACCAAAGAAATTAAATTGTGTAGAGATAAGCCTTATAGCATATTTTTTAAAACGGCTTATCAAGAAACTGACGATTATACAGAAGTAAACATAAAAAAGGAACAGGAAGGGAACTTTCAACTGAGTCACAGTTTGCCACGTATTTGGAACCATTGTGGCATAAAGGAAAGCCAGTTTCGGAAGCAAAGCTTAAAGATATAGTTATCTTTACTTAATACCATATACAAATCATATAGCAGATAATACTATAATAGAGGATATAGACGGATTTAACGGAAAACCAGATTTCGAACCAGATGCGAATTGTTAATGTTATATTTAACAACAAAGAACCACGTGATTTTTTTCTTACTTACTAAGTTAATTTTTTAGTTGTTAATTTGATTATAGCATTAATATCCATAAGTTATAATAAACGTAATTACTTTTGAGTCGTTTTTTATTATTTTTATATCCAAATAATTTCTCCAAATAAATACAGTTTTCTTGATTTTCTCAAAACTTACTTAATGTCAGTTGGTTCCTTGTTACATAACGGGTTTTATTTATAAATCACCAAAGGGATTAAAATAACAACTTCAATTAATATAAGCTAACAAGTTTTCAAAGTAAATGAGATGAAAAAATCAAAAATTGAAATTAAGATAAACAAGAGAATGCTTTTTACTCCTGATTCCGATTGAGACGAACTAGTCGCCACTGCATAAAAATCAGTCAGACAGTTACAACTACACCGTACTATATTCCTGAAACTAACAAAGACCTAAAAATACATCACTGCATCCAAGTGCAAAAATTCAAACAATGATGACTAAAATACTTAATTGGTCAACACCTACCTTCAATTTAGCCAGAAATTAAAACGAATTTATAGAATCGACCTCAATATAATACACTTTTGACATTGTAGTCTATAAACCTAATAAAATATTAGTTTTTTCTTTTCGTATGATAACAACCATTACCGGATGTGGTTATATGCATTAGTATATAAATTAAAAGTAAGATTTAGGAGGCACTGATAAAACACAAAGTTTGTTTATTAGGGATTTACTTTGAAATATTCAAGACAATGATGTGAAATGGAAAGATATGTAGTTGTAATATTTGATCTTGTATTGATTTATATGAGACATGTAAAGATATACTTTAACCCTTTCAGGACTCAATATATTGCGCAGATATCCAAAATTTTTCAAACAAAAAAATATGATCAATCGTCTTAAATTGTGCCCAAAGTGATCTATTTTTTAAATTTCCCTAAATCTTTGGTAGTGCATGGGATAACTGTGTCCCAGTAGTATTTTATATTGGGATCAATGTGTCTCATTAGGAATACAAGAATAACTTTTGAAGGTAATTTTATTGGAAAAAGACATAAAATTACATGAAAAAAATTAACAATGGTGTGGAAAAAAACACGTCTTATATAGTAGCAAATCACAGGTGATGCAAATTGACGGATTCGTATACGAAACGTCTTCAATAAAGGATGAAGTAGCAAGATCCTTTTGTTTTTCTTCTCCAAATTGTGACCGAAAACCTTCTATGTACCTAGATATAACGCTGCGAGTAATTCTTTTTTATTATGTATAATATCATGAAAATACTAAGTGTCTACTAATTATAACATTATACAGTGTGTCCGTAAAGTATGGAATAAATTCGATATTTCCTAAATGAAAAGACTTTTTAAAAAAATCTAAAACACGCCTATTTTTAAGTTTAATTATCTACATTTTACAATAAAATTTCATTATAAAAGGTGATACACATTAAGGTGATGACGTCATCGGCTCTTTTTTAAATGTAACTCCCTATATTTTATGACATTTTTACATCGATAAAAATGAGCGGATTCCAAAAAAGTATAATACTCGGGGTCTAATGGATATAATTTGAAAGATATGCGCTTAGAAAATAAATTATTTATTATCAATTACAAAAAAGTAGCCTACTACTAGTTTTTAGTGAAATGTGATTATTTTTAGTAACGTTAAATAACAATTAAGTAGTACAATAATTGTATTAATTCGTGAATGTTCTGTATTATTGCTTAAAATTAATTTGAAGTAGAAATGAATTTGAGTGTAAAGCAAAGCATTGAGATACTCATGATGATTGGGTATGGAGACAAATCGCGAACTCAGATGGAAGTGTGTAATTTATTTAATGATAAATATCCAGAAAGACCGATACCGCAGTCAACGGTAAGTAAGATTGAAAAGAAATTTCGAGAAACTGGTACGAATGAAAAAGCACGTAAATCAGGTCGTCCCTCTGTAAATTATGATTTACAACATTAGATGTTTTACTTGCTTTTGAAGAAGATGCACTTCTGTTAGTAAGGTTAGTCGTGATCTCGATGTCAATAAAACTTAAAAAATGGCACCCCTTTAGATGCACTCTTGCACAGGAATTAAACGAGGATGATCCAGATAAAAAAATACAATTTTGCGAAACAATGATGGATAACTGCCACCGAAACCCTCTCTTGGTTCAAAATATTATTATTTCTGATGAGGCTACATTCACATTAAATGATGAGGTCAAGCGTCAGAATTGTAGATACTTGGCAAAAGAAAACCCTAACTGGATGCAGGAACATCATACACAGTATCCGCAAAAAATAAACGTATGGGCTGCTGGCATTGTAAGAAATAGAATCATCGGACCCTATTTTTCGAAGGTAATTTAAACTTTAGTTTAACTTTACTTTTAAGTTTAGTTAAATTATTCCCCAGTAGAATTAATCCTAGAGGTTTTGATGAAAGTATATGGTTTCAACAGGACGGTGCGCCTCTCCATTATGCTGTAGATGTTCGAAGGTACCTAAACGAAATTTTTCCGAACAAATGGATTGGAAAACGTGGACATATTGAATGGCCAGCGAGTTCACCAGACCTCAATCTTTTGGATTATTTTATGTGGGGTAATTTGAAGAATGTTGTTTATAAAACGAAACCTGCAAAATATTGAAGACTTAAAAACAAGAATTCGTAAAGAAATAAACAATATTTCTCAAGAAACCATAAACCAGGTTCTACAAGAATGTGTACAACTTTTGGGTTATTGTCAAATACAACAAGGGCTACAATTTGAACATTTAAGATAAAGTCATGTATTAATTACTGGATTACTTTCAAGTTATTTATTATCATTTATTTATAATTTATTAATATTAGACATCAATAAAAAATAATTTTCTAAGCGCATATCTTTCAAATTAAATCCGTTAGACCCCCAGTATTATACTTTTTTAGAATCAGTTCATTTTTATCGATCTAAAAATGCCATAAAATACAGGGTATTGCATTTAAAAAAAGAGTCGATGACGTCATAACTTTAATGTGTATTATCTTGTATAATGAAATTTTATTGTAGAATGTAGATAATTAAACTTAAAAATCGGCGTGTTTTAGATTTTTTTATAATATACAAGGATTTCCACAGTTTTCACTGTATTCCTTCGCTCAACCGTTTTCTCCAATTTTTCCTGTTTAGCCAGTCCCCTTCCTGTAGGTTTCTTCTACTCGTTGCTTCGTCCACCTCATACCCGTTCGGGGTCTGCCTCTCTTTCTTCTTCCTATCGGGCTCCACTCTGTTATTCTATTTATCCACCGATTTTGGTCTGCTCTTCTGACATGTCCGTACCATGTTAATCTCTTCTGTTCGATGTAGTCTATTATGTCGGAGTTCATTCCCATTCTCCTCTTAATCTCCATGTTATTTATTCTGTCTCTTCTTGTTACTCTGCAGCTTCTCCTTAGGAATTCCATCTCTGTTGCTCTTATTTTGTTTTTGGTTTTCTTATTTATTGTCCAATTTTCACACCCATAAGTGAGGATACTTCTTGTCATGGTATTATATATTTTTTTCTTTGTTTTCATGCTGATGTTCTTATCCCATAGTACCGGGTTCAATTTTCGTATGCAGTCTCTTGTTTGTCCTAGTCTATTTTTTATCTCTTCCTCCGTTGTTCCTTTGTTTGATATTATGAAACCTAAATACTTATACTTGTCTGTTCCTTTGATTTGTTTACCTTCGTCTATTTCCAGCTGTTTTATTTCTGTATTCTCCGTTGTTAGGTATTCAGTTTTCTTTAGGTTTATTTCCATCCCATTCTTTGTATATTCCTGCTCCAGTTTTCTCATCATAAAACTGAGGTCATCCTCGTCTTGTGCGATCACTATTTGGTCGTCGGCAAAACTTAGCGTATATAGATATTCGTTCCTTACTGGTATACCCATTCCTTCGCACTTTCTTTTCCATGGTTTCAGGGTTTTTTCCAGGAATATTTTGAACAGGGTGGGGGATGTGGAGCAACCCTGTAGTAGTCCCTTTGTCGTCTTAAATGGCCTGCATATTCTATTGCCCGTTTTGATAGCTACTTCGTTATTCTTGTAGTGCTTTGCTATTTGCGATTCTTGTATTCATTGCTTCCCATAGCTTGGTTCTAGGTATTGAGTCATATGCCTTCTTAAGATCAACAAAAGCCAGATGGACGGATCTATTTTTGGCCATTCTTTTTTCTATTAGTTGTTCGACCGTGTAAATGTGATCTAAGCATGTTTTCCCCGCTGTGAAACCTGCCTGGTCTTCTCCGATTTTATCTTGTATATATATTTCTAATTTTTCCTTTATGGTCTTTCCATACAGTCTGCCTATAGACGATATAATGCTGATTCCCCGATAGTTTTCGCAGTTTTTTCTATTTCCTTTCTTGTATATTGATGTCATATATGCTTGGGTCCATTCTGCCGGTAAGTCTTCTCCATTCAGTGCTCTCTCAAACATTTTATGTATCATACGGAATAACTTTTCCGATCCGTTTTTTATCAATTCGTTTGGTATTCCGCCGGGACCTTCTGCTTTTTTGTTCTTTAAAGTTTTGATCGTTCTTTTTACCTCAGCTAGGCTTAATTCGATTTCGTCATGTGTGTAGATTTCTATTCCGTCTATTTCTGATTGTTTGAATTCGGGGCGGTCTTCGGTTAGCAATTTTTTATTCTTGCCATTCGTTTTCTTTGATTTGACCGATCTTGATTTTCTCTGTCTTATTTCTTTGGAGCGACTTTAAGATGCGCCATGACTCTGAATTTCTCGTTCCTCCTATGTGCTGTTCTATCTCTGTGCATGTTTTTTCCCATCTTTCATTTTTTTCATTTGCTACTTTTCTTTTCACTTCTTTATTTTTTTTTCTGTATAGTTCCAAGTCCTCATAGTTTTTTGTGTTCAGGTATTTTATATGAAGTTCTTTTTTCTCTTTTATGCATGTTAGTGTGTCTTCGGTTAATTTCGTAGTTTGTTGGGTGTATTTTTGGTCCACTTCTCCAAGAGCTTCTAGGGCTGCTGTCTTCATGCAGGTTTTTATGTGTTCGTATGTTTGTTCTAATGATTCATACCGAAACTCTTCTAGCTTTTGGTCCAATCTTCGCTTATATAGGTCTTTTATTGAGTCTTCTTCTAATAAATTGATTTTGAATTTCTTTTCTTGTGTTGAGCACGTATTGACAGGTGTAGCCGGAGCCGTAACTTGGTCAGACTCTCCCTGGGTCGGTTTCTGTTGGGTCCATATGAAGGGGAATTCCATCCAAGCGATTACTAGTTTGTGATCTGTGCCGCATTCTGCGCCTCGCGCTTAGATTTTTTTAAAAAGGATTTTCATTTAGAAAATATCGAATTTATTCCATACTTTACGGGCTCACTGTATATTATATTTTGCATTTATTTGACACGGCAGTGACATCCACGGTAGTGAATTCCTGTATTTTTCACTTTTCTAAAGCACTGCTCGCTGAAAATATTTCGCCGATTCACTGTAGCGTGTGTACATGAATGGCTATCAATAAGCAATGAATAGAGGATTCAATTATTATTCAAATGATAGAATTTCTCTGCCACGGTAGTGACGTGGTTGTTTACATTTTTCACTTAGTATAATGTAAACTCCTGTTTAATCAATTTTTAATCATTTATTTGCCAAAAGTTTTTTTAACAACTTTTACTTTTTTTATAAATTTTAATTAATTTCAGTCCTTAATGTTCGTAACAGTGATTTAAAAAAAACAAAAAAGGGGCTGTCTTGGCTCCTAAGGGTTGTAGAACCCTTTTTTTAAGTTGTGTTTTATAACCAGAACTTCGAATATTTTTGTGTTATTTTCTTCTTCTTACGTGCCGACCCCGTGACGAAGGTTGGCAATCATCACGGATATTCGAACTTTTGACACTACAGCCCGAAAGAGTTCAGCTGACCTGTTTCCAAACCATTCTCTGAGGTTTCTCAGCCAGGACTTCTTCTTCTACCTATGCTGCGCTTTCCTCAAATCTTTCCCTGCATTATTACTTTTAGGAATTCATATCTGTCACCACGTGTTATATGATCCAGATATTGTAGTTTTCTTATTTTGATGGAATCCAGTATCTCCATGCTGTTCTCTATTCTTCTTAGTACTTCTTCATTGGTTATTCTAATCAGTCTGTCCAGGAGATTCTCAGTATCCTTCGATATGTATTTTTTGTTATTTTGTTATTTAATTTAAACTAAATTCTACGGAGCTATTGTAATTGTTTATAAGCTTAAAAATTTCTATTTATTATTAAATCATTTTGTGTACATAAATATAATTATTTTTAAAATATTTTTCATAGGTTAATAGTATACGTCTTAATAAAGAAAATAAATCCCGGATTATTGAGATCCATTTAATAAAATTATCTGGACCAGCCTTAGAAATAAGCTCTTTTTTCAAAAAATCTTATAAACAAATTAAATTTCGCAAAAACCATTTAACCAATCTGGCCTATCTTTTGCACACAGTTCAAACACAGTAAGGCCCTCAACTTCGGGTACATTTTAAAAAATTTTAATAAACAATAAAAAAGTTATTAACAACATTTTTGTTGTTCACTTTATAATAACTTTTTTGTTTATTAACCGATTTTAATTTAGTATATCTCAATTTAAATCTCTAAATAGACAAGTTTTTAAGTTATGAACAAAATAATGAGTTTCACGTTTCGATCGTTTATTTAAAAATATTTCCATTAAATAATTAATGAATTTCTAGATGTGAGTCTTTTTGTAATATCTCATACCTACACATTTCAACTGTCAAAACCATTTATACACTTGTGTCAAGTAAAAACCTAACTTAATTGTGCTAATTATCGGCAAATCGAAAGTTATATGTGTACCAGAAAATAAAAAAGATAAAATCGAGGAAAAAGCGAACATGGCAGATGGACAACAAGGCTTCCGGAAGAACCGCAGCACAATAGACGCAATTTTTATTATCAGACAAATAATAGAGAAGTCTATTGAATATGGAAAACCAGCATACATGTGTTTTGTAGATTTAAAAAGTGCTTTTGACAGGGTGAAGCGAAATGACATCTTAAATTTATTACAAGTTGAACAAATAGACCATCAGATAATAAGGACAATTAATGAAATTAACAAGAACAACAAGACCAGAGTTATAATGCCAACAGTGGAAACAGAATGCATAGAACTAAAAGAAGGAATCCGCCAAGGAGACTCGCTCAGCCCATTGTTATTCAATATGGTGATGAATCAAATAATTCACGAAGTAAAAAAACGACACGGATACCACATGGGAGCGCATAAAATCACGATACTATGCTATGCCGATGATGCAGTATTAATTGCTGATAACGAAGATAACCTACAAAGGCAGCTCCACACCTTCAATATCACAGCAAACAAACTTAATATGAGAATATCAGTAGAAAAAACTAAATCTATAGTGATCAGTAAAGAGCCGCGTAGATGCAAACTTGAAATAGGCGGCAAAATTGTAGAACAAGTAATGTAATTCTATTACCTGGAAGTAGAGATCACTAGTAACAGGGATATAAGAACACAGACCACAAGGCAAGCATCAAAAACGGCAAGAGTAAGTGGTTGCCTCCGAGAAACCATATGGGGAAACAAATATCTGACCACGGAAAGCAAAATGAAAGTATACAAGACAACAGTAAGACCAATCCTACCATATGCAGAGGAGACAAGGCCCGATACAAGAAAGACGAAACAACAAGTCAACAATATCGAAATGAAAGTATTAAGATCAATAGCGGGCATATCATTAAGAGGCAGTCAAACAAGACACAAAAACAAGAAAAAAAACTGGAACGAACATGTAAACCGAATGGGACCAGATAGATTAGCGAACATCTGTAAAAACAACAAGCCGTATAGCAGAAGACCCGTTGGAAGGCCGCCAAAAAGATGGAAAGATAATGTACAGTCAACAACGACTGAAACAGAATAAGAGGCAGACAAACAGGAGTAATCCTAGTCGCGCGAAGAAGAAGAAGAAGAGTTTGATATGTAATAACTTATCTACTCGTAGTTAATACTAGTAGCTTTAACCAAGTTTGATACATTGCTGATTTGCAGAAGCGATTTATATAAAAATTTAATAACGCTGACACGTGACAACGATTAATGGAAATAGAATTAAAACTTGGAAATTTAAATGAGTGACTTCTCTCAACGTTTCTTACTTAAACTTAACCTTATATATACACTTTAGGTTTTTAACGTAAGCATATTCTCATATAAAGTTTATAGCTTTTCCAGCAACAAGACATGAGTTTTGTTCTTGATGGAGGCATTCCCTTTTAAATGAACGTTTCTATTTTTATCATTCGCTTTAAAAACCATATTTATTTTCTAGTTTTAAACGACAGAATATAAATTAGTAATCATAAATCACAGTTGTTAAGAACACCAAAGAGTTCTTCACGGAAATACTTAAAGGCTTTGATAATTTAAGTAAGATTAATAGCCTAGATTTAATTAATCATAGATTCTTTTGGATAAAATATAAACGAGATTTATAAATATATACAGTTCTAAATATGTACAAAACATTTAGAAAATATGACTCGAAATACGTTTCAAGCAGAACTAACAAAATCTTGCATATCAAGATTCAAAGCGATAAAGCAAATATATCAGTTACGATATAGATGCAGACAAAAATGTGAAATCGAATATTTAAATAATCAGAATGAAGAGCTTTACGAATAGCAAGAGATGATTGTGAAATGAGACACCGGTAAGCAGAACGACGTCTAATGCAGAATATATATCTATCCCAACGATACTATTCTGGAATACATAATTATTCTATCCAGTTTTTGATAGAGCGTGGTTTTTGGTAAAAATTCACTCTGATCATATCTACGAGTTAGAAGATTCTCCGAATTATCGTCCATATTCTGTTATCAGAGCCTCTACACTTATCTAATAAGGTGTTCGTCACTCTAGTTTACCACTATTGAAGATTAGATTGATATATTACCTTATACTTCTGCATTTCTATATGTCTATGAAATATATGACAAAATAGATAAAGTTCTGATATTAAAAGTATTAAAATTCTTTACTCCTCATCCCAAACGACCTTTTCTTGTTCGATCCGCCAAAGACAACAGTTTTAATACCTTATGAAGGTATAGAATTCCGTGTGCAGACTGTTTTTGATCTTACATATATATCAAACAGCATCATCTTCAAACAAGTCATAAGATAGACTTTAAAAATTACAGTATCGAAGCAAATAAAATCTAGACATTATGCCTCTTCAGGGGATGTTTTCGTCATTTAGTTGTATATGCTGGCCAAAAGCTGGCTAAAAATGGAAATTTCAAAAAATAACATTTCGGGCCGATTCTTGTCCCTATACTAGGTAGGTATGTGACCTAATGTGGCACGATCTCCATCCTAAATAGCATTTCCAAACAAATTTTACAGCACCCACTTCGTAATAAGTTTTGGCTGCGTTTGGTAGATTTGGTATTTTTTTATTTTTATAATTCAGATGATTTTGGTGAAACAGGAGTTATGGATATGCCAGAAGAAGTTTATTCCTTAGAATAGAATAGTCCTAGAACTTCAACCAAAATGTATCCAATTTTTTGTATAATATTCAACACAAGCAAATTTTCAGTTACTTCCCAATCAATAGAACTAAAGAAGTGCAGAAATACTGCACGAAACGTTTTCTATTAAAAGATTGAAATAGTATTTTCATTTTTTTTATTTCTCCTTGACTGATAACCTCAATTGCAGTAGGATTTTTATTACACTCATTTTGAATATTTAAATTTAAACAGTCGTACTCCTTGCCACACATGAAACTTGCACACAATGAAAATTTGGGAGAGAACTGTAGAGCGACGGTTAAAGAGAGAAACATCGATAGGAGAAGAACAGTTTGCGATTGTGCCAGGAAGGAGGACAACGGATGCCTTGTTTGCGTTGAGACAGTTAATAGAAAAATACAGCGAGAAGAAAACAGAGCTACATTTGATATTTATAGATCTTCAGAAGGCATACTACACTGTTACTAGACAAGAGCTATGGAGATGTCTGAGAGAGAAATGGGTTCCTGACTGACTTACAAAGTAAGGTCTGCTCTTGGGTTAGACGTGAGTGGACCTCTACTTTGCTCACAAATGGTTCCCGATTTGGATTTGCACCAGACACACACCGGACAATAATTTAGAGACGGTCTGGCAATGCTGAACGATTGGCTACCGTGCAGGAGATTCATAGACACAAGGCGGTAGTATATTGGTATGGGGCGGCATCACTCTTAGTGGAAGAACCAATCTCGTTTATCTGGAACGATTTCTAAATGCAACAGACCACCGCGATATTATTCTCGAAACTATTGTAGTACTCTTTGCACAATAAGCTGGTCCCTAATCCAATTAATGCATGACAAGGTCAGTGCCAGGGTCATACTGCCAGGGTCGTACGAAAATTTCTCGAAGATAATAAAATTGAGGTTTTACCATAGCCTGCACAATCGTCAGATTTAAACCCCATTGAGCATGTATCGGACATATTGAGCAGAAGTATTTTACAACAAAATATTGATTTCAATACAAGACAGCAACTGTTTGAGGGCATTTCAATAGAGTGGAACAGAATACTGCAGCTAGATATTGACCATCTAAACATGAATTTGCCTTACAGATGTAGGACAGTAATCAACACCCGTTTACAACTTAGCCTAAGGGCTACTTTGTTGGGAGTTGAGGGGCAACAAATTAGTTTTTTATTTTTTTGTTTCTTATTTTGTATTCGGGACACTTGTTTATAACTTTTTATTAAAAATATTTGAAGTAATTTCACATTTTGTTTTTGTCCCCTAGATTATTTTGATGTATATATATATATATATATATATATATATATATATATATATATATATATATATATATATATATACAAAACTCAAATATTTGGGTGTGCAGCGGAAGATAGGACAATATATATATATATATATATATATATATATATATATATATATATATATATATATATATATATATATATATATCAATTTAGACTGATAATTATTTTTTTTTGTGTCTTGTGGTCTATTATTTAATCAATATCTAAAAATTTTATATTCCATATCGTTCTTGAATATAAACAATCCAAACCAAACAATTCATGTTCAATAAAACAGTGTCATTTCAAAATTTTAGTACCAATTAAAACCTAGTCCGCCTTTAACGTTGAAATATGAATAGTGAAACATAAATAAGACTCTCATAAAAAGTTCTCAAAGTCTGCTTATCTTTCTTTTTTTCCAAGCTTGTCTAGTTATTTTTAAAAGCAACAACTATGATACGAAATAGTCAATCAAAACCGTTATTAGGTATTTGTTTTAATATTTTTCTCTACTTCCATAAAATTAACATATTTCTAATTTCTAATAATTTGTTTTCGTAACAAACCTCAAAAGAAATATTCTTTCTTTTAAGAACGTTCTCCAATTCACGAAAATAAATAAACACTCATAAAAATGTCTGATTAAAGGAAAGATCCACAACACCAATAAAACTTTCGTGTAGGTCGCCACTTACCCTTACAAAAACAATGTTAGTTTCTATACTTAGTTTCTCAGTTAATTGATAACTAAAAACAAACTGTAAACAGCTACACATCTGTACAAAACTAATTTAAATTAATTTTCCTGTCTCAATGACAAAGAGCAGAAGGGTGCGACACTGCGTGAAAATGTTTACCTACAAAAAACTTCAGCTATTGCAGATGTTTAAAGACAGTGACGTAACTCAGGTTTATAGAAATAAGGAGTATATTTATAAGTTGTTGATGTATCAATATCGCAATAATAAAGTCCGTGTCAGACGGTCAAATATTTGATCAAACTAGTTTGAGCAAACTGAATTTGAATACATTCTTCAAAATAAAGGATCAAATGCTGAATCTGTTTTTAGCAAACTTTACTATGAAGTAAAGGAAATAGCTGAACAACTGGACGTTGAATTGAAGATGTCTCGTATAGTTTCTTGTCAAACCTGCTAATTCTTGCTAAGAATATTTCCGAAGATCTATATATTTACCCCTTTTAGACAATATCTCAACTGATTTAGAAGAACGACTTTTACCGAAAGTTATGAATCTATTTAATTTTCGAGTTGTTTTACCTTAAACTAATAACATTGCATTAAAAAAATTGTTGACACCTTCCAGGATATTATTGGACCATCTACTGCATATTCCACAGTAGAACAAAAGTTTTCACTGTGGATTCAAAAATGGAAAAGAGTGTGCAAAATAATGGAAAACTTCCTGATTCTATTTTAAAAGTATTAGAAAACTGCGATATTCATATGTATCCAAATATCAGAATATTTCTGCAAATATTAAAAATTGCACTGCCAGTCAGTGCAGCAACAGCAGAGTGTAGTTTTTCTACGGTTAAGCGTCTAAAGACTTGGCTTAGACATAGAACTTAGGAGGAAAGGTTAACTGGTTTAGCACTCATCAATGTGCATCCTGAAATTGCTCTAGATATTGATGCAATCATAGAGCGATTTGCTAAATCGGATAGGCGAAATGAATACATTTTATAAAATTATATAATATTTACTTATCTTATTCTTACAGTATTTTTATTCACTGAACTTTTATTTATCACTCGTTGCCGGCTGTTGCTGACAATTCGTGAGAAAAATTTCAATACCGAGTAAAAAATATTTTACTTACTTGTAGCCTAATACGCCTAATTATAGAAATAACTATTCTTAAAATATATTATGTTTTTTTTTTGAATAAAATAATTTTAATTAAAATGCTGCTTACACTTCTTGTTAAGGTTCATTCTTCATTACGGAAGGGTGGCTATAACTACGGCTAATTGCTCTCTATTTTGAGCTGTTCTTAGTATCGAACATGTGTCCATGCCTGTCCAGTCTCTTACATTCTTCAGCTAGGAGCATTTTCTTTTTCCTAGAAATGTTTTTCCTTCTACTTTCCCTTCTATTATGAGTCGTCGAAAGTTATATTTTTCTCCTCTGTAAATATATCCTAGATAACTCGTTTTTCTGTTATTTATAATATTTAGGAGTTCTCTCTCAGTCCTCATTCTTCTCAGCACCTCGTTGTTGGTCACGTGCTCTATCCACGAAATCTTCAGCATCCTTCGAAAAACACACATTTCAAAGGCTTCTATACGCCTCATACTTGTAATTCCGAGAGTCCATGTTTCCACTCCATATAGCAATAAGGAATAAATGAATGTTTTTACAAATTGATAACGGATATCCAACGATAAGATAGAGTTTATTAGGAATGTTTAATGCATTCATTACTGTTTACACTTACATTGAGTTATTGCATTTAAATTACTTAACTTTGGTTTATACTTTTATTTTAATAAAATAAAATTTTATATTTTAATAACTTTCCTTTAGTTTAATAGTCTTGTACACTGTCATAGAGTAGGTATGTGGGTTTAAATTATTTTTTTGGTTTAAGTTTAAGACCCCTTAATGTTCGACCCTTCTTTCCACCAGTAGGGTATTTGGGTTTTAATATTTTAATAGGTTCTCATTGGTTTAATATATCGCTTTAAATAATTATTGAAAAAACGGTTCCCTTACATGAGGCACAAATCATATCAATCAGAGGTGCAAAAATCTAAATCCTATATCAAAATCACCCTCAAGACCCATGACCCCTCCCTCGACAAAAATTTCTAGATCCGCCAGTGATAATAAGGTTCAAGAGGTTGCCCAGGCGAAAAGTTGTTCAAATTTTTTTTATACCAATTGTAACAATCAATTTTTTCGGATCAGAATATTATTTTTTAATTTTTTGCATCATTTTAACAAAATAGGTCTCTTGTGGTTTTTCTGTAAACTTAATCGTTTTCGAGTTACAAATAAATTAAAACTGAGAAGAACGCAAAATTACGATTTCAAGTTCAAACCTTTTTCTATCATTTCCCGATAAGTATTTTGGGCCTATTTCATTTTAAAACATTGTTTTTTAATCGTTTATGAAGCTCTTAGGACAGGACTGACGCTCGGGTTGCGGCGTGTATAAGAGAGAGAATCAAGATCTAGGGCATAAATTTTTGCTGGTTTAAATTGTACAAATGACCACTCGCCCTGCCATATGCGCTTCATTATCAATTAAAAAACGATGGTTTAATAATTATTTATGCACCAAGAGTGTTATTAAGATGATTACGCACGGGCGGAATATAATCCTATAATGAATGTTGCTCGATGGGCATAATCATTCGGTTACACCTAATAGCAAAGGACGTATACGAAATAAGGAGCAAATTTACTAAGATGTAAATTGAAGCGGGAAGGTCAAATAATAGAACAAGTGATGGAGTTTAAATATCTAGGCATCACATTATCTAGCTACGGAAAGCTCGAAAGTGAAGTGGAAGATCAAGTGAATAGAGCAAACAGAGCCGCAGAGAGAGAGAGAGAGAGAGAGACAGAGAGAGAGAAATTTATTGTTTTTAAAGTGAGTTAACATTTATAAAACACAACATGGTATAGTACAAACAAGGTACAAGATACATTAAAAGATTAATTATAAAATTTCCATAATTAAAAAAATATATATGAATTAGCGCAACTGTCCTCAAAAACTTCCTCTATACTATAGTAACATTTAGATAATAAAAACTTCTTGATTGCTCTTCGGAATACAAAAATATTGCTTGAGGATCTTATATCGAGTGGTAGGTGATTATAAACACTTTCTTACTAGTGTACATAAATGATTTTTTAATTAATGTAGTGTTATAAGGGGAATCTGTCCGAATATTTTTTTTTTTTTAATTAAGCACCCTAATTCAAGGATATACATACAAGAACGTGTCAAGATACCATGTTTCCGGAACAGAGGCCTGCATGATGTACCAAACTTGACCTTGCATAATAATCTGAGCGCTCTCTTTTGTAGCATAAAATTTCTACTGAAATGATGAAGAGAACAGATATCAAAAAAGGCAATACCGTATCTCAGATTAGATTCAATCAGGGCCACATAAACACTTTTTGCAATCTTGAAATCTAAATGGTGAGCAACTGATTTGACCGCGAAGCAACCCGATGATATGTTTTTGCTTAAATATACAGTGTGTTGCTCAAATTTAAGTTTATTATCAATATAAAGACCTAAAAATTTTTTTACGGTAACAGAACAAATGCCTTCATTGCCCAGAGTAATGTTGTTTATATCATTCTTAAAAGAAATTAATTTGGTTTTTGAAAAATTAAATTTCAAATGATTAGCTTTGCACCACTCTAAGATTTTTAGCATATCACTACTAATAATCTTGTTCAGTACCTTAGAGTCCTTGTTTTGCCATAAAATTGTGGTGTCATCTGCAAATATAGTAAACCGGCCATTAACGTCGAGGTTAGTTATGTCGTTAAAATATATCAAGAAAAAGATAGTACCCAAGACAGAGCCTTGAGGTACTCCACAATTAATAAAGATATTACTAGAGGAGCGCTCATTGATTGATACAGACTGGCATCTGTTTGCTTCAGTTCAGTTCTGTTCATCCAAATATGAACTGAACCACTTAAGAGCAGTGCCTCTAAAACCATATCTTTCCAGTTTATTAAGAAGTATTTGGTGATTGACACAAAGTCTTTAGATAGATCACAGAAAACTGCGGCAGCAACATAATCGTTATTTAAGTCCAAGTATAGTTTTTCCATGAATTTGAAGATGGCATCATATGTACGTTTTAATGACTGGAAACCGAATTGGACGGAAGAAAGTAAATTGTGTTTTTGTTAGAAAGTCATCATTCGGATTTTTACCAATTTTTCTACAACCTTTGAAAGCGACGGTAACAAAGAGATACGACGATAATTAGCAGGTAACTCGTGGTCACCACCTTTATACAGAGAAATAACCTTGGCGTATTTTAAATAGGATTTTTAATGCCTTGTATAACATTTTTTATTTCAGTCGAGTTAGTGGGAAGAAAATAAAAGGAATTTGTAATGTTTACTGCATTTAAAAAATGCATTGGATCAGAAGAATTAATTTTTTTAGCGAGTTCTGGACCTACCGAGCAGTAATATTTATTCAGCTAACTAGAGTCTAAGACTATATCAGTAGTTTGGGGAACTTTAGCTCTAATATTATTAACTATACGCCAAGATTCCTTTTGTTTATTGTTGGCATTTTCCATTCTAGGCAGGCTGCCTGAATGAAACAATGTGGAGAAATAAAAATATCGGGAAATAAATAAAAGGCAGAATTTACAAACCAGTCATCAGACCAATGATGACATACGCGGCAGAAACAAGACCTGACACAGAGAGGACAAATAGGATGTTAGAAACAGCAGAGATGAAAACACTTAGAAAAATTGATGGTAAGACACTATGGGGCAGAGCTAGAAGTAAAGATATACGACGTAGATGCAAGGTGGAGAACATCAAGAACTGGGTAAGAAATAGAACAGTAGAATGGAACGACCATATAAGCCGAATGACAACAAATAGAGTAGTAAAGACGGCAAGAGACGGTTCCCCAATAGAAAGACGATCAGTAGGAAGAAAACGAAAACGATGGAACGACAACTTACTGGAGGCACATTGAAAAACAGACAGAGTCTTGTTTATATAAAAAGAAGAAGAAGAATATTTTCATAGCAAAAACCGATGTCTTTAATACACTAGTCGCCGAGATGAAAATGCCACTTAACCTCTAAAAATCATACGATCAAAAGGAATTTTGCCGAAATGTCGGCAAATTAGATGCATGATAGTTTACCACTTTTAGCCCTGGGGTTTCCCCTAAAAGCCCCCTCTTGGAGGGGGGAAAATGGAAAAAATCGATTTACCAAGAATCTGTACGATATAGAAAAAAATGTTTCAAATAAAAAATGTAGCTAAGATAATTTTGAACAAAAATATTTATTTCCATTTTTAGTGTAGAATGAACAATTCTTTAAGAAACAACGATTGAAGCGATCGGCGATTTTTAATGTCAATTTCTCGCGCGAAATCAATGTTTAATAAAATTTATATCAGCTCGACGGTAAAAATTGGATATCTTTTGATCCGAGTGTCCTATTCACAAAAATTAAGATGCGTTTTAAAGGCAAAGAGTGCAGCTCTTTAGCCCTTTTTATAAAAATGTTAAATAAATAAACATTTCGCGATTTTTGTCATTTTTTAGCATTCTTATCAGATCAATATGCCTTTCATTGACTGGCCACTATAAAGTTTTGATAACTACAGCCAACTCTTCGAAACCTATAGCACGAAATTTTAGTTGTAAGTTTTGGCAACTTATTCTTCTTCTTACTTGGCAACTCAACTTGAGTTTTTTATTCATTACTTTATCTTTAAAAAGCATTTTGATTTTTGTCGATACGACACTCTGATCAAAAGATATCGAGTTTTTACCGTCGAGTTGATACAAATTTTGATTTTGTGCGTGCATGACATTTTCTGATACCCAGATATCCAGATACCGCCCAGACGAGGAGGGTTTTAAGGGGAAGCTCGAGGATAAAAGTGATAAACTTTTTTGTATATTTTTTGGGATTTTAAAATTGATATTCTTGGCGAAATTCAGCTTTTTCGTATGATTTCTAGAGATGAAATCTCTGATGACTGGACTATAAGTAATTTATATATTTTATATAAATATTTATATATGTATATATATATATATATATATATATATATATATATATATATATATATATATATATTATATATATATATATATATATATATATATATATATATATATATATATATATATTAATCTAATCTTACTCATATAACTTTTTATAACTTGCATGTGTGTTTAAATGTAAAAACTCTAATTTTTCAACATACATGATCTTTTTAGATCAACTTCTATAGTGCAAACGTTTGTTTGTACTTCAAATATTTGCAAAAATAATTAATAAACAATTTACCATAATCAATCAGAATATGTGTAATATTTTTTTTTTTGTTTTAAATACCAATTTTTAATATTTTTTAAACCAAGTTTGTAGAAAATTTACAAACGTAATTTTATTTTATATTACAATGTCATCCAAAAACAATAAGCTTCATTCATAATTTCAGAAAAATAGCAATAAACTCACCAAAACAAATATTTTCTTTCGCCCGACATTGACACACGCGCCACACACAAACAACAGAGGTGTGACAAATAAACGAAAATCTACAGAAAAACTTTTACCACATTATTCCCTCTCCACGAGCGAAGCTGTACTGTATGCTGTATAGTAAATACTCGACGCATCGTTCGAAAGTGAAAACGGTGGCCAACCGCTTTTCAGAATATATTAATTCGACCAGAGAGGGATTTTCCGCTTTTCCGACTTTCCGCGGGCATCGGCCGCGACGCTCTAGGCGCTTTCCCGATGCTGAAAATATTTCCCCTGGTTGTTATGGCAACCTAGCGATTTGTCTCGTGTACGGGCTGAAGTCAATAGGTAGAGAGGCGGTGATTTGAACACCATTATAATTTTTTA
Organism: Diabrotica undecimpunctata; assembly: GCF_040954645.1. Lineage (NCBI taxonomy): Eukaryota > Metazoa > Arthropoda > Insecta > Coleoptera > Chrysomelidae > Diabrotica > Diabrotica undecimpunctata. The sequence continues at coordinate 114,327,684 of NC_092807.1, read as the reverse complement.
ATAATAAATCACTTTTTATTACGTAAGATTATATTTTTTGAGAGTTATTATCAATCAATTGGTTAGATTTCAATCTTAGTGGGCCAGTCTATCTGTGAAAGAATCATTGATTTCACGTAAAAATTTATACAGGTATATGAAAGTTCTAAAGGGTATATGGGGTGGCTGATGAAAAATCTGATGCTGATAAAAAAGATGTACAGCTGATTTTGCTTTGTCTTTTTTAAACAATCTTAAAAAGTGAAAAAAATATTTTTTATCTATATTTTATATTTTAGAGAGAAATGGTTCAAATAAATGTTGTAGAATTATCAAAATTCTTTAAATTTGACGGTTTCCAAAGTAAAATATATAAACATTTGACGAGATAAACGCAAAAAACCCTACTTTTTATATTTGTATATTTTTGCATATTGACATGTAATGTAACTACTTAAAATTGTGACAGTTAATGACTTATTAAAGTGTACTAAATTTCAAATATATCTACCAGACAGTTTATTACGGATAGCGATTATTTGAACAACTGTACTTGCCCAAACAGTCACTCTAGAGATATTTTGTAAATCGCAATCGATTTTTTGAGGCTTCATTTTTATTTAAAAAGTTATATTACAGTTATGAAGTTATAAAAGTTAAGTTATATTTAAATAAACTACACCATTTTTTTAAATTTGTTATTAAAAAACAGTTTGAAAAAGTGGTGACTTATTGGTTATAAACATGAGGTTATCATCATCATCATCTTGGTGCTACAGCCCTTAGAGGGCCTCGACCTTCTCAAGCTTTCTACGCCATTCTATTCTCGGCATCCGACTCCGATCTTCTCGGCATCTTGTGTTACCCCGTCCATCCACCTCAGCTTTGGTCTACCCCGTCTTCTCATTCCCACGGGTTGCGCTGTTAGAATCTTTTTTATCATGTTTGACTCAGGGGCCCGGGCTACATGTCCTGTCCACTGCAGGCGGTTTCGCTTAATTATAGTGGTAATATCTTTACCACCAAACGTATGCTTGTAGATATTCTGCAGTTCAAAGTTATATCTACGCCTCCATATTCCGTTCTCACAGACCGCTCCGAATATCTTGCGTAGCACTTTTCTTTCAAAAATCGATAGAGCGGATTCATCTGTTTTCGTTAGCGTCCATGCCTCTGATCCATATGTGAGAACGGGGACTATCAGTGTTCTATACAGCCTGATACGAGTTTTTTGGGACAGACGTTTGTTAGCTAAGTACTTTGATAGACCATGATAACACCTGTTTGCAATTATTATTCGCCTTTTTATTTCCTCAGATGTGTTATTATTGGGGTTAACCGATGTCCCTAGATATATGAACTCTTTGACTGCTTCGAAGTTTTGGTCATTGATGATTAAATTTGTGTCAACATTTCCAGCTCTTGTGTTTGTGTTAGTCGCCATGAATTTGGTTTTATTTTGATTTATCTGTAAACCCATTCGTTCTGCTGCTGCTACTAGCTCGGTTAGGATTTCCACAGTTCTCGCCCTAGCTCTTGTTATAATGTCCACGTCGTCTGCATATGCTAGAATTTGGACTGATCTATTAAATATTGTTCCCCTGCTATCTAAATTAGCGTCTCGTACAACTTTTTCTAAGGCGACATTAAAAAGCTGACACGCCAGCGCATCTATCTGCCTTAACCCCCTATTTTTTTGAAATGGGGTTGACGAGTCGTTTTGACTTTTTACTGCTGATAGCATCTTCGCCATTGTCACTTTTACCAAACATATGAGTTTTTTTAGAATTCCTAACTCATTCATAGCGTTGTAAAGACTTGGTCTTAAGACACTGTCATATGCCGCTTTAAAATCGACAAAAATATGATACATATCTATGTTAAACTCTTGCACTTTTTCGAGGATCTGTCGTAGTGTAAAGATCTGGTTAATGGTTGAACGTCCACGCCTGAATCCTGCCTGATATTCTCCTAGAAACATTTCAGTATAAGGCTTTAATCTCTCGTGCAAAATATTTGACAATATCTTGTTTTAACAGTTTGAAAAAGTGGTGACTTATTGGTTATAAACATGAGCTTATAAACATTTATAATAATTGCTTCATACATTTATAATAATAAAAGCTGGTGAAAAACACACTTTAAAAAAAACAAAACATTTTACGACCAATAGGAAACAAGATAGAATTTTGTTGGCACAAACAGTGAAGGAATAAAAAAGTTATAGTCCGTTAAAGTGATGCTACTCGTAAAATATCTTCTTCTTCTTTGTCAACCATTTTCCATCCACTCCTGAATGTAGGTCTCTCCCAATTGCTTCCATCTTTCTCTATCTTGCGCCAATCTAATCCACTGTTTGTCTGCCACTGTTCTTATGTAAAATATAGCAACGGAAAAGTAAAAGGGTAAACTGTCCGCTGCAATATCCCGGCTTTTATCGCACGTAGAACCTTTATTATTTTTTTCTTCTTCTTCTATTGCTTCTTTAAATGCAATTATAATAAAATTTACTATTTTGTTGAAAAGAAAAACTGTAAAATCAACTAAAAGAATTAAATGTTTTGTATTAATTTATAATTGTTATTATATATTTATATAAATAATATAAACGTGTCACTAAAATTTAAATATTATTACGAAATAATAATAAAATTCAATTTACTTTTAATACAATTAACTTTTTTATATAAAAAATTAAGTTAATTTATTTTTCTGGGATTTTTCGAGAGGTAAAAATTATATACGTATGTACAAAACTCTTGTTCTTCTTCTAATGGCGCTACAACCCTTTGTGAGTCTTGGCCTGCTTAACAATGTTCTTCCATTCTGCCCTGTCGGATACTTTCCTTCGCCACTGCCTGATGTTCATGGTTTTAAGATCCCTCTCTACGTCGTCTATCCATCTTTTACGGGGCCTTCCTCTTGTTCTGTTTCCTTGGGGCTTCCATCTCTGGACTACTTTTACAGCTCGATTATCTGGCATTCTTTCTAGGTGACCAAGCCAGTTTAGTCTTTGTGATTTTACAAATCTGACAATATCTGCGCTCTGCATTAGTTCGTCCAGCTCGTGGTTCATTTTAATTCTCCACGAACTATCGCTGCATTGGGTTGGTCCAAATATCTTCCTTAGTATTTTGCGCTCAAATATTCCCAGTTGATTTTCATCAGTGGTTGAGAGGGTCCACGTTTCACATCCATATGTGACCACTGGTCTAATTACTGTTTTGTAGATTCTCAGCTTAGACTCATGATTCAGTAACTTACTTTTCATTAAGTCTTTGTATGCATACAAAGACAATGTACAAAACTACAGGTACAAAATATTTACAATTTGCAAAAAGGAGAGGGTCAATTAAAATATCCTGGCGGCAGAACGTGTTTTGCAGATTGTGAATCATTTTAGTTCAGATTAACTTTCTAGACATAAGCTTCTAAAATCGTCAAAGAATCATAACAATGAAGGGATTAATGATTTCCAAATTATCGGTTTGAGTCATTCGAAAATTTACAACATTAACGAAAGTTGCAAAATACCCTTCTCATATAATTTTACCAATGAAAGGAAATTCGAAGGTATTTTAAATGAAAACATATCCTTTATATACGTCGAAGGTTAGGGGGTGCGATTTCTGAATTTTAAGAAACGATTTACTAACGTAGTGATCAAGGTAGTGCGTGGACCAGTTCGAATCCAGCATTGGATGAGTGCTAGGCTCCTGTTCGCGCTAGCCGCACCTCAGAAAGTTTAACACAGCCGGTATATTAATAAGTTTACTCAGTTCGTGTCAATATTGTATCACCGACAAGTTATCCAGTTTTTTGCACATAAATTCAAACTAAATTTTATAAATCAACTATCATAAGCAAGTTATCGGCGTCCAAAATACGTTCTTGGAATTGTTTAAATAGACTTGTTAAAACATTCTTTTCGAAACTTTCATTTGTCCCAGTTTTCTGGGTGGTCCTTCAAAGAAGTATACAAAGTGAACCTATTTCCCTAAGGACAAAACTTATTCCCCAAGGGAAAAAACCAGCGACCTATGACTGGTGCGCGAAAAAAAGGCATCAGGACTAGGTGTAAGGACACCTGCATCTTCGCTCAGTATCATTTTACCGTCCAATGAAAACTTTAGTGTTAAATGTACATGATCCTCTTGCACATAAACATTTTACAAGTACTGTTCAGAGTATGTTTTCTAAGTGTTCAGATATGATCGGAGTTGGAGAAGCAACTATTTATAGACTTTTAAAGCAACGAAAGAGTGGAAGTATTTTAGAAGCACCTAAAACGTCAACAAGGAGAAACCCCATTTATAACGACGATACTGTGAAACAATCGATTCGAAGAAAAGTTCATGCATTTTATTTACAAAAAAAGGTTCCTACTTTGGATAAACTTTAGTAGACATTAATGAAGAAGAATCTTTGTCAAACATTAAAAAAGATAAATTGTGGAGAAGGCAAAAATATTTTTATTTATATGAAACATGGATAAATGAAGGGGATTTTGTGAAAAAAGTTTGTCAAGATAATATATATATATATATATATATATATATATATATATATATATATATATATATATATATATATATATATCGGTTTCAAAACGTCTTGCGTCGTTGTCCGATGCCTAATTTCCACGAATTTCTATCATTCCATTGTTCTTCGGTCAAGTCTCGGGAGCTCATTGCCTTTGTTATTCCCTCCTTCCATGTTCTTTTTGGTCTTCCTCGTTTCTTACGATTTGGTGGTATCCATTTCATGGCGATTTTTGGTAGTCTTGTTTCTGGCATTCTTTGAACATGGCCATACCATATAAGTTGTTTCCTTTCTATGTCTGTTGCCAGTGATCCATCTACCCCCATCCGATTTCTTATTTCATCGTTTCTAATTCTGTCTGCTCTAGATATTCGAAGTGATCGTCTAAATACATCCATTTCTGTTGCTTCGAGTTTTCTTTTATTGCTTTCTGTTAGTCTCCATGTCTCTGTACCATAGGTTAAGCTGGTTTTTATGAGAGATTCATAAGATTCATGTCAAGATAAACTAGTTACAAATGCTCGTCAGGCATTTATAGAAGGTTTGTTTACGGGCTTAAAATTTCCAAATGGTTGCCGTTTAATTATCACTCGTATTAGATGAGATAAAGGATTTATTGATGTAGGCTCGCTAGATTTTATTTCAAATTCTACGAACGACTACCATGAAGAAATTACTGCTTATGATTTTGAAGAATATGTCAGTCAAATGATAGATTTATTCTAACACCAAATGAAGAAAGCAAGAACTATTGGATTGGCTAATAACCAAAGAAATAGTAGTTCCAGCAAAAGGTTTATTCAAAAAAGAGTTATTGCAGCTATCCAAACAATATTCAACAAAATTTAAGAAGTATAGTGTAGATGAAATAGCAAAAGAACATGGAGTTGCGATTACCACCTTATCACTGTGAACTTAACCACATAGAACTAATCTGGGCTCAAATGAAGGGATGTGCCACAAAAAATAATGCATTTAAACTTCATTTTAACAAATTTAACATTTAAACTTCAAGACGTTCGTAAACTAGTATCTGACTCCATATCAAAAATAATGCTTAGGCGGGAAATAAAGAAACTGATGATGATTATGATGCCTCCTTATCGGAAGAGCACAACTTATGTATTTAGGTATGTAAATATATATTTATATTACTAAAGTTTATATGACGCTAGTACTCGATATTTAGTATTTCTGTAATATTTCTTCGTCACGGAGGCGTTCAGTTATTGCTTAATCCTTAGGGTTTGCTCATTTCCTTTTTTTTTTTTTTGATGTATTGTATTTGAGGTTTATCGGGGTGGTCATATTAAAGTCGAGTGAAAATTCAGGTGAGAAGATGTCAATTATTACGTTTGTTCTGCATTGACCAACCCTGTATTAAGACTTTTGCTATAAAATTTGTGCTATCAATAATTTTCAAATGTACTATAGGCTTGTTTCTTGTTATTGATCATAGAAGGTTGTGTTTGGAGGCCAATTAAGTAAGGTTTTTACTCGACACAACTGTATAGACGGGTTTGGCAGTTGATATATGAGATGAAATATAAGAACTGTATACGAAGGCTCCACTATTTACCTTTAAAACGCATTTTGATTTTTGTCGATAGGATACTTGAATCAAAAGATATCAAATTTTTACCGTCGAGCTGATAAAAAATTTAATTGAACATTAATTCCACGTGCATAACTGACATTTAAAATCGACGGTCGATTCATGCGTTGTTTCTAAGAGAACCGATCATTATACACCAAAAGTGCTAATAACCATTTCTGTTATAAATTTCCTCAGCTACATTGTTTATTTGAAAAATTTTTTGCTGCGGCGTACGGATTCTTGGTAAATCGATTTATTTGGGTTTTTATCCTCCTAAGCAGGGGGTTTTAGAGAGAAGCCCGGAGGTAAAAGTGGTAAACTTTTTTGCATCTTTTTGGAGTCCCAAAATTAATATTTTCGGCAAAATTCAGCTTGTTCGTATGATTTTTAGGGGTCAACTCTCTGACGACTGGACTAAAAATGTAGAATGTAGAAAAAAAATTACACATTTAATAATTAAAAATACACGAACAATTAATGACATACTATTCCAAGAAATACTTGCAAACAAAATCAAGATAGATCTGACTCCAATACAAAAAATTATAGAAATCAAAATATGTATAAATGTATTTAGTTTTAAGTTTTTTTCTCTCTGCATTGTTTTTCTTCGTCTTATGATACTTTGCCAGTTTTGGTTGTTGTTACAAGAAAAAGTATTTTAAACAATTAAATTTAACTAGTGCCGTCATCTCTTAGACTATAAACTACTGAAAACTGAAAGTCAATGCGAGGATGTTGATCTCTCTACTAGAGAGACACGGAAACTGCGGTAATCATCGTGATGATCGCATATTGCCACCTTTTTCTTCTATTTTCTTTGTTGCTGTCGTGTAACACATTATATGTGCAAATTTTAAAATAGACTTAAAACACATTTATACAAATATGTTCGGGTTGTTAAGGACTTCCTGTGTAGTCACTGTATTTTGTATATACATACAATATTAGGCCAGGGAAATAAGACTGTTTTCGTGACACTTACCCAGTCAGGCATGTTTTAAGTAATATGGACCTTTGTAACAAAAACCTGTATGTTTTCTGCAGTCGATTTTTTGGACTTAATTAGTTATTAACAAATTAAGGTTAAAAAACGGTAAATTTTCATATTTTTTTTTTCATTTATTAGCAAAAAGTGAAACATTTGAAACAAATTTAAGAGAAATAAACTTATAAGTCATATAAAAACCTTCAAAACGGCGTTTTTTTATTGTTTTTACCCTTATTTGTTGCTTAGAACATTTCAAAATAAGTAAGAAATTTCGGTTTTCTATAAAAATATTATTAACTTTTTTTAAAAATGAACTTAGAATCTTCATATTACACGTAATGTTGTAGTTGTGTTGTATTACACGGATATTGTAGTGATTAAAATTATGATCAAAATTTCAACGCGATCTATCAAATTGTTTAAAAGTTGTTTTATTTGTTTATCCCAAATAAATTTTTTTTGTAACAACATAAGTCAGAAAATGATAAAGCTGCAGTAATTCTACGCATATCCTATAAAATAAGAATGATTATCCTATCAAGATTATTAAAAATTGCAGAAAAATTATTTTAAATCTTGCAAAATCATTTTGCAAAACAACGATTTTTTTGCTTATAAACAATTACAATAACTTTTTAACTATTCCCTGCAGGAAAATTATGTTTTATATTTGGAAAGCTCACATTTTTCTACAAATTTAAAAAAGAAAAAGTTTTCCTAGGACAATTTGTGAGGAAGTTAGTCTCTTTTTCTTAAAAATTGACAGGTTTATTAAAAACAATTGAGACATTTAATTAGCGTCATGTGAAAGAACAAACTTTAAAGTTTTAGTGTGCCAAATTCGAAAAAAATTGCCGATTAATGGAACCGTCCACAAAGCTTCAAAATGTGATCCACAAAATCGACTGGCTTTAAAACTCACGGAAGCGATGGAGGAGGTAGGTGCTGTTAACTGTAGCTGAATCTTATTTTAATCGAAAAAAATTGATGCTACAATATCACAGTAAAAAGTTTACCCAAAGCTTATCACGGTGAGCTATTTATTTATAACAATTTTTCAACCAATAAAAAATTTCATTTTTATTTGAAACTAATTTATTTTTTCATTTATATTAGGCAGGTTAGGTTAGGACAAACTTGAACCATCTAAGGTACGCTGATGACATCGCATTGATAGCCGATAAAAAAGAAGAATTATTTGAAATAATGAAAGAACTGGACGTAGAAGCTGAAAAATATGAATTACAGCAAGACCAAAATCATAACAAATACAGATGAAGACATCACAATGAGGATCGGACAAGATGACATAGAACATGTTCAGGATTATATATATATATATATATATATATATATATATATATATTAAATGGCCAAATATATGGCCTAGGAGGACAAATTCGTTAAACTTCCCGTGCTCTAATCGGTATCAATAAAGTGTTATGATCATTTCGGCCTATCCCAGCCTCATCAGACACTTGGGCTGATACAAATTCAAACTCGGAAAGTCCAACGAATGTCTCCCAAAACTTCACTACAACAGTAGTCAGCTTACAAAAGCGCCTGCTTTGGCGGCCGTGAACGAAAACGATATGATAATATCGTTTTCTGTATTCTATGCGAAATGTGTAAAAGATAAATTGAATTTGAATTTGTATCAGCCCAAGTGTCTGATGAGGCTGGGATAGGCCGAAATGATCATAACACTTTATTGATACCGATTCGAGCACGGGAAGTTTAACGAATTTGGCCATATATTTGGCCATTTAATTTAATAAAGCGATAGCGGCTTTCGCTAAAAGATTTTATCTTTTACACATTTCGCATAGCGCAAAGGATACAGAAAACGATATTATCATATCGTTTTCGTTCACGGCCGCCAAAGCAGGTGGCGCCTTTGTAAGCTGACTACTGTTGTAGTGAAGTTTTGGGAGACATTCGTTGGACTTTCCGAGTTTGAATTTGTATCAGCCCAAGTGTCTGATGAGGCTGGGATAGGCCGAAATGATCATAACACTTTATTGATACCGATTAGAGCACGGGAAGTTTAACGAATTTGTCCTCCTAGGCCATATATTTGGCCATTTAATATATATATATATATATATATATATATATATATATATATATATATATATATATATATATATATATATATATATATATATATATATATATAATCCTGAACATGTTCTATGTCATCTTGTCCGATCCTCATTGTGATGTCTTCATCTGTATTTGTTATGATTTTGGTCTTGCTGTAATTCATATTTTTCAGCTTCTACGTCCAGTTCTTTCATTATTTCAAATAATTCTTCTTTTTTATCGGCTATCAATGCGATGTCATCAGCCTACCTTAGATGGTTCAAGTGTTGTCCTAACCTAACCTGCCTAATATAAATGAAAAATAAATTAGTTTCAAATAAAAATGAAATTTTTTATTGGTGGAAAAATTGTTATAAATAAATAGCTCACCGTGATAAGCTTTGGATAAGCGTTGGACTTTCCGAGTTTGAATTTGTATCAGCTCAAGTGTCTGATGAGGCTGGGATAGGCCGAAATGATCATAACACTTTATTAATACCGATTCGAACACGGGAAGTTTAACGAATTTGTCCTCCTAGGCCATATATTTGGCCATTTAATTTAATAAAGCGATAGCAGCTTTCGCTAAAAGATTTTATCTTTTACATATATATATATATATATATATATATATATATATATATATATATATATATATATCTGGGTCAAACTATAAAACTTAACAAAGAAAACCACACAGCAGAGATAAAAAGACGAGTTAGACTGGCATGGGCGGCATTTGGCAAACTAAGCTACATTCTTAAAAATAAAAGATATCCACAGCATCTTAAGACCAAAGTATACAATCAATGCGTATTCCCTGTTCTCACTTATGGTTCCCAAACGTGGACATTTACAAAAGCAAACATGGACAAAATCATAAAAACCCAAAGAGCAATGGAAAGACAAAAGTTGCACATAAGACTAATGGATAAAAAAGAAACGAGTGAATAAGAGAGAAAACAAAAGTGAAGGATTTTAGATAAGAAATAGCAAAATTGAAATGGAGATTTGCCGGACACAATATAAGACAAAAAGAAGACCGATGGAACTAAATTCTTATAAGTTGGAGACCGTGGGAATATAAACGAAGCAGAGGAAGGCCTCAAATAAGATGGGCAGATGATATCAAGAAGCACGTGGGCTCTAGGTGGATGACTGTAGCGACAGACAGAGAAGAATGGAAAAGGATTGGGGAGGCATATGTCCAAAGATGGACCGAAGAAGGCTAATTAGATAGATAGAACAGGCAGGTTAAGCAGGTAAAACGTAAAAAAAAAATAAACTAGAATACATACAGAAAAAAGTACGACTTCCATAGCACTTCTAACAAACTCCTCATGTTTTGGTAATTTCTTTTCCTATCAGGGGTTGATTATTATCATAGCTATCTAATCAAGGAGCCAGAGGGTTTAGTATGCACTTATATTTTTCCACGGTACCTTCACGTTTTTTTATGTTTTTGATTGTATCTCCTAAAGACCTAAACTATTAGAGATGCCCGATACACAAATACCGGTACGCTATTGCGCACGCTAGCTCTATCTCTCTCGCACTGTGTGACGTCAAGTGCAAAGCAACGTTTCTATTAGAACACTAACGCTTGCTCTGTTAGTCGCTTAATATCAAATATATAGGCAATCAAATATATATATATATATATATATATATATATATATATATATATATATATATATATATATATATATGTATATAGGTATATATATATATATATATATATATATATATATATATATATATAAATATGTATTTTTTTTCTTGGGTATAGGTCTTCTGATTATTGAAAAATAAAACAACTTTTTTTAACGTTTCTCTACATAAAGTGTGTATATTCATAATAATGTAGGAATATAATAATGTCTTTTCAAATCATAAGCATAAAAATTAATTCTATTTTATAAATATTTCGATGGTCAAATTCATTACTTGAATATTTCCAAAATCGTGTAATTTGAACAAAGTGTGTAGAATGGTTAAATATTAAAAACACTTTCTGAATCACTTAATTAACATTTAAAATTAGAGAAAATTGTTTTAAATGAATGTGTTACAAAATATCTTCGAACTTTGAGTTGCATTTCTCACCATTAGCTTAATTTAATATGTTCCAATAATCCGGCCGACAATTCATAATAAAGATTTTTTTTGAATATTTTATACTACATTATTAAAATTTATTTTTTGAAGTTAATAAACTTTAATATTTTTTTGTCGAGTTTTCTGTGATAGTTACTGAAACTAATCTGTCTGTTCATTTCTCTTAATCTTATATATTTGCGTGTCCTACTGAGACATACGAGTATCTCAAATGGTATCGTGGTATTCACAAACTGAGCTAAAGTTTTCTGTGCAGCCGTTGAAAGATTTTAGTTTTTTTTTATAAAGAGCTTCCATGGATTGTATAAAATAATGATTCCATTTTTAGTGTAGCTTCCCACAATTCTACGTTTGAGTACAAAAGAGAACCTCTAGAGACTCTCTGTAGCCAATCTAGTCCCATATATGTCCTATAAGTTTTTGTAAGGTTTCCTAAACTATATTTATACTCGAATTTGTATGCTACAAAACCAGCAACATACTTCAAATAGATAATTTTTTTCTTTCACCTCATAATTGACTCCTCCAAGTAATAACCTTCTATCAATGTATTTTGAAGTATTTTGTCCTCTTCAGATTGAGATTATTTAAAACCTTCAGTTTTTTCTATCAAATTAGACATCATTTTTTGTGTCAAGCAAATATATTCTGACTCCGAAATATCGCTTGGCAATTGAGAACTTTCTATTGAGCTGTTAATTACACAAGATTCACAAGTTTCAATAATATCGTAAAGATCTCCTCCGAATGTTTTCCTAAAATATACCACCTTAATCTATATTTAAAATATATTGGCGAATAATGATCATTTGCACCACCCATTCGTCGAATATAAGAAAAAAAGTTCTCTAGCACGTCTTGATTCAACCTGGAAGTTAAAATATACATAGTTAACGTTGTACTTTGCTTGTAGATAAGGAAGTAACTCTTTCAAAGATCTATTAGTATACAATATTCCTTTTTGAAATGGAACAAGTCCTTTATATTTACCAACCCGCATTGAATTGACCATTTCTGACATTTCCTCCAGTAGACTTGCCTGCTTATCTAAATCTGTACCATATGTATTTCGTGTTCCAGTAACTATCTTTCGGCATAACTACTAGCTTTTGCTATAAAATTTGACAATAATGCAGGTCTCACTCTTTGCCTCTTAGAGCCTTTTAGAGATAATGCAGTGTCAATTTAGGGCACTGTCAATGTCGACATTGTCGTTTAAGACATATCGACAAATCTGCCGTGGCCGAACACGCTTTGGGAAGCGGAGAGCATTGAATACTGTTTGACGAAACGCAGATGCTGGACAAAACTTCACAGTACTACCCACGGTTGTATCGGGAAGCGGTGGAAATATATAAGCACCCAAATAATTTTAATCGGATAGAAGAAGGACTGAAAATTAACAAGACATGGATACCAATATTAAAATCCACAAACACCCTTCCCGCCAAACACGAAGAAAAAAAACCTACTACGAACGACGACACGCCCCCTCAAGCCGAAACCAGTGGAGGGTAGGCGAGTGGGAAATATAAATATTCCTCCGTAGTACAACGCGGTGTCAGTTTCAGGTTACAAGCGAAGCAGTAACATCTCCAGAAGATGCCAACCCCTAGTGTTGGCGAAACGTCGAGAATTAATCTCAGAAGACAACGGCCTAACAGCCCGAACAAACAGTTTAACAAGTTAGACAATGGCCGTGAAAGCCTAACGCAGTTTATCAATTCAAATATTGTTACCTATTTTATTGTGACCAATAACGTATAATAAATTATAAGATGACGTAAGTAAATTGTAAAAATTATATTTATTATACGCCATTAATTGTGACCAAACTCAACCCGTTATACACATAAGTGTACTTAATGTGGCCTAACTTCTACAACTTTGGCAAAGGTATTTAATTTGCAAAATTTTGGAATATGTATAATTCGTAGAACAAATTTAACATTTGTTTTCGATACAGATTGCAGTCATCTACAAATAATTTCTTATGGCTTTTGATGTAAAATAATTAGTAAAGCAGGAATTCAACAGTTTAAAATAGCCCATTGTTTCCTATTTTATAAGTAACCCAAATCAGTTTAAAAATTTAAAATCCTTTTTCAGTTTAAAAATTTAAAAACCTTAAGCTTATTTAAAATTAGGGGTTGAGTTGTAGCAGTGTGTGAACATTCTGCAACACACGTCCCAATTTTCTGTCATTCATCTATGAATGATTTCACGTACTCGTTTAATCTGCTATGTAGTTTCTCACAACTTCCAATCGATTGTGGGTGGTACACCGTTGAGAAGTTATGCTCTATCTTTAGCATTTTTGTAAGTTCGTGCATTACTTCATTTTTTTACTCTGGGCCTTGGTCTGTTCTGATTTGTTTCATGACTCCGTATGTTGGTATAAAATCATCGAAAATTCCGCGAGCTATTGTCTCGGCTTCTTTGTTGCGCACTAGTATACTCACTTCGTATTTCGTCAGCTCACACAGCATTGTGATACAAGTATCTATTGCCTTCATTACTTCTAGGGAATGGACCTATCGTGTCTATGTACACTATGTCCCATGGTTTTGAAGAAGTGTCCGATATCGCGAATTCCTCGACATGCATTTTTTCGGTTTGTTAATTTGACATTTATGACATTGTTTAATGTATTTTCTTACGTCTTTTTCCATGTTTCTCCATTTGAATCTTGCCTTCAGTTTCTTTATTAGCCTCTCTGGTTTCCCCTATATGCCTGGTTGCTGTATTGTCTATACCCTCTGTGTGTATAGTTTCGTTGGTTTCCCTTTGCTTCGTTCTGTTGTTCAAAGGTAGGTCTACTCCCCTTGTCATATTTGTTGTGATATCCTCTCCTATACTGATTTCTTAGCTTCGTAATGTGTCCTATAATTTAACACTCTTCCTTATGTGCTATCTTCTGTCGCGTCGATCGATAAAAATGTGGACATTACTTCGTGCGTGGTTGTGAAGTTACATGCTTCCAATATTAATTTAGCTTTTTCTGTGTTGACGTTGCGTTTCATTGTTGCAACTACAGTTTCCGTTGTATATTTTTTCGCTATTTCCAATGGCATTCCTTCCGCTATGTATTCAACTTTTAGCTGTTCTGCCAGTTCTTCAACTTCAGATACATAAACCGCTGCATCTTTATGTCCTTGTTTCGCCAATCTAGCTATTACCGTCTTCGGACTGTCGACTCTCTCTTCAGTGCCTCTGCAATTCTTGGGATATATCCTCTGTAGTTATAAGGTTTCTGGCCTTATTGGTTAATCTTGTTTTTATTAATATTATCGCTGTTTCCTCGTGTCATATCGCTATTTTCTCAAGGAGTTATAATGTATCTAAAAATGACTGCAGTTTACCTGCGCTTAAATCAAACTCGCTGGGCAACACCTTGCTTCTTCTTCTTCTTTGTGTGCCGTGCTTGTATTCAAGCGTTGGCTATCGTCATATTGACAAACTGATGAAATGATTCTCGGTCGGCAGCTAGATGAAACAGTTCCTCGACCGTTCGACCTGTCCATTGTCTGATGTTACGCAGCCAGGACAGTTGTTTTCTTCCGACCCAACGTTTTCCTTCGATTTTGCCCTGAATGATTAACCGGAGTAAGCGATATTTAGGTCCTCTCATTATATGACCTAAGTATTGGACCTTTCTCATTTTGATGATGTTGATCAATTCTCGCTCTTTGTGCACGGTCTCTAGCACGCGTTCGTTAGATATATGTGCTGTCCACGGGATTCTTCTACAACGCTTCTAATTTGTTTGAGTTATGGTGTTGCAACATCTTGCTTGCGATATTTAAAAATTCGTTGATTGTAAGAGCCATACTTATTACTTGCTCTGTGTCTGATGTATCGAGCTGGGAACTACTACTTATGTATTAACTGATTGAAACGAACGCAAAACTATATTCCTGATTCTGTCAAAATATTTGTTACAAGTCTCTCTTTGTATGTCCGTTAATGTCTCCTAATTTTTCCTTATTAAATTTATGAATTTATTGTATAATTCGACTAATATACTACAAATTATATTAGTAAAACATGAATGCATAAATAAGCGCACGTGAGTTAAACACCTGGAAAATAACGGGAGTAGATCATTAAGAATAAAGAGTTAACAGTATAAGTTAGTGTTGTCATCCGTCAGCTGGGTACTCTCTCTATTATTGTAGTTAGAGAACCAATAAAGTAATTATGAGTATTCAGTGATTTCGAGTTATTCAACCCTATGCAGGGGGTAAACTATCCTTGGAGTTCCACTATATGGAATTCCTGATGGAAGCAATCTAATAAACATTACATGATTACACAACATTATTATAGCATGTTTAACGATTCAGCACGCGCTGAATAACCAAATAACTAAATTAAATGAATAACCGCGTATACTGAGAAGCTAGACCTAGTTTGTAAAGAGAATAAACAAAATCGCAAAACCTATGAAACCATAGTTGGTTTCATTTACGAATCAACGAAGCTTCACGAAATTAATTGTTTTGCGAATTGTGTGAACTATTGTGGTGTTTTAAAGAGTTTCTCAGATATCTTAGTGGTACACTGATCTCTTTACAGTGAAGTGGATGCCAAGAGGAGTCAGAGAAGGTAGCGTGAATACTGTTGCTACATTGCTACAAACTGCTAGAATGCTCCCAATGTCATATTCAGCAAGCCCAAGGACCAGTAATCAGCTTTTCTACTGTTCGACGAAGGTTAAAGGAACAGGGCTAGATGGCTTGCAATCCAGCAAAGAGGCCATTGCTTAATGCTGCTTACAAAGTCACATGTCAATTAACCCTCTATTGCATGAATTTATTTTATTTTATTTTTTGACGAAATAAAATAAAATTATATTAAATTACTCTTAATAGATGTATGTAGAATTCACCGATATATATAGTTTTTTGAAAATGATCCAGTTTTTGAAAAAAAAAATGTGTGCCCATTTGGGAACAGTATGTATAAAAACTTTTATTAGAACCAATTGTCATACACATTAGATAGATGTATTGTCAGTAACACACTATTCCAAATTGTGAAACTTCTTAAAACAATTACTTTTAGAATGAAAGCATAAATGCACCTTACATTTCTCGCACTGGACCCTTGATTTTCCTTTACAGTTTATCAACTTACATCTTTCCCTGTTTACAGTCCAGTTTGGCCAGTGTGAAAACTGATCTGTTTGTACATATATATTGGGTCTAGGTTCAATGCATCTTCTTTTGGATGGTTGTTCGGGTGTAGAACTTCTAGGACGACCTACTTTTCTTTTTTGTAAAAGACCACTGTTAGTTAGTTGTTCAGCTAGAATTGTTTTGAAATTCAGCAGTGGTATAATCTCTTCAGTTTTTCCAATTTGTTTTTTAATTCGCCTGTCTAATAGCCAAGCATTGACTACTAGTACATCCAGCATATGATAGAAAATACGGTGGTACCATTTTTTACTTTTGATTTTGATTGGATATAATCCCAATAAGGAATCTTGCAGATCCACACCGCCCATGTGCCTGTTGTATTGTTGTACAATGTCTGGGCAATCAATTTCTTTCCTAGTTCTTTCGGTGCGAAAGAATCTTTCCACTTTGGCTGTTGGTCGAGTTCCACAATAATCTGATAGTAAAGACACAATTTTGTTGTCACACCACTGGACTGTATGTATTGCAGTATTCTCATACGTGCCAGAGTGTTCCTGAATGCTACCCCTTTGTAATTTTTTAATTTCCTTCTTTTGCCAACCTTTATAAGTGAGAATTCGATTTGTACGGATTGTTGCGATAAAATGTTTGCCTCGTTTTGACAAATATGACACCAGTGGTATGCTTGAAAAATAATTATCATAGAAGAGTTTGTGATGTTTATTGGATGGTACTTCTCTGCTCAACCGAACTACAACATTACTATATAGCAGCTCCCAAATTTACTTCATTCGGTAATTCTGTGTAACCATCTTTTCCAGCCAAAATTTCAAAATTATATGAAAATCCTGAGATTCCTGAGAGAACCCACATCTTGTATCCCCATTTATGAGGCTTTTTGGGATTGTATGTCTTCATGCTCGAACGTCCTTTGAACGATATAACTTGTTCGTCACAAGATAAGTGTTCTTCTAAAGGTATTTGCAAACACGATCTTTTTATTTGTTCAATCAGAGGCGCTATTTTGTCAAGACTGCGCGTATTTTCTAAATTATTACTAAAATGAAGAAACCTTTTGATTGTTTCAAAACGATTGATAGGCATTACATCTGCAACTTGTGAAATTCTTGTTGTCGGAGCCCAATAGCGTCTTGTAGTAGGTTGTCTTATTAGAGACATCCACAGCAATATCCCCATAAAATTTTCAATTTCTACAGGACATGTGGTAATTGGCTTTTGTGGATTTGTTTGAGCGCTGTATATACAAGTTTGTCGAACTACCTCAATTATAAAATCTGGTGTCAAAAAAAAACTAAACAATTTGTAAGGAGAGTTGAGCTGCAATATGTTGATTGGAAGTAATTCACTACCTTCAAAATGCAGTTCATCTATATTTCGCACAGTTTTTGAAGGATGCCATGTCATTTGACTTTTTTTGCTAGATTTTTGTTTAGTAGGTAGTTCAGTATCCGAATCATCGGTTGATAAATTATCATCTTCATTATCAGAGTCTTCTTGACTGTCAATGATTACTCTGGGCCGGGTGGTTTGTGCAGCTAACGGCTCAACATTATCTTCATCAGATAGTTCCGAATCTTCACTTTCAGATGGAATCTGTCGTAACTTATAGGGCTGAATAGTTTTTGCTTTATTGTTGTAAAACGATGTTGGTGGAATACTTTCAAATTCATCCATTTTTTTTCTGAAAAAAAAAGTTTACTTCAGGTTTATTCAAATTAATTTATTTAAACCAATAATGCATTAAATAAGTACCAACTTGATAAAAACAAGCTATAAAATATTAAATTTTTTCAGTTTCAAAATTTACTTTTAGCACACAATGTTCCCGTACGGGAACAGTAATAATTTGGGGCAAATTCTAACAACAACAAAGTAAATTTATTATTTCAATATATCAGTAGATCCTTACAACAACTTACACTAAACGCGTATATAATTTTTATTGATCAAACTTACCTTATTTTTAGCTGATATTTGAAAATAAAATACACGTGCTAAACAAACAACTTACTCGAAGGTCACTTCAAACAAAACTGCTATTTATTGAAATAACCGGTGGGTATATCGGCAACACACAATACACATCTAAGAATGAACGTTTCCAAAAGGGAATAAGATGTGTACGCGCTTAAAATTGTCGATAGCAAATACTCATGGACATTTTATATATTGAGTTCCCGTTTGGGTCCATTATGCAATAGAGGGTTAATTGGACTAGACGATTGGAAAAAAGTATTTCTTTTTATCAAAAAGTATTTTGGACGAGTGTATCAATTTATGGTCAAGATGGTCGAAATAAGGTTTACAGAAGGGCTGGAAAACGTTATGCTGCTTGCACGTGTGCAAAACGTGCCTTTCTAGGTTTCCCTTAGTGTTTCTATATCTTTTATAATGATTATTGTTAGTAAACCTGCATTTTCTAAAACCGTGTTTTACTTCTTTGAGTTCTGTAATACCTGTAATTTACTGTCAATAATTTAGGGGTATATTTTATAGATTGCATTTAATACAATACGTGCTATAGGTTTCGCAATTGATAGTCAATTTTTAAATAGTCATATAACTTATGACGTTTGCCACGATTTATCAGATGTAGCCTTCTCAGTGTAGCAGCAGATCTCCATATCTAACTAGTTCCTTGTTTATTTGTCTGCTACAGTTGTTCCATTTTTTGATATTGTGATTGCCTCCATAAGTTCCTGTAGGTATTGTTATATGATCAACGAACATATTTTTTTCTTTTAAGTCTCTTCTGATGGCTAGTGGGTTAACCCCCTAACTACTAGTGGATTAATCTGCTATCACAGATTTTAATAGCGTTAACAAGGAACAACAAAAAGGTAAAAATACACGTAAAATATATTTTTCAAGTAATGCAATAAAAACAATAAATATAAAACTTATACATGGCTTCCCAATAAAGAAAACGCTTTTCAAACTAAAAAGTTTCCCAATTATCACAATCAGATATTCACTTCACTTTTGTTCTTGATTTAAGTTGAGTTCCTCAAGTGCTTCATGAATACCTTCTGGAATTCTGCCGGCATCAATTTCCTTTGCCCAAAAAATGTACTAAAACAAATAAAAATATATTTTATACAAGATCAGTTAAGTTTTCACAAAATAGATTAATTTGCAAATGTAGAAGAGCAAGATTGTAAAAATTGCAAAATTAACCAATACAAGTCATAGCTGAAATGTATAAAATACACAAATTAGGGTTTTCCGTACAACAAAATCTAAGACATTCCTAAGAAATTCACTAAAAAAATTTTTAGGTTGTTCACCCTCTTGTAAAATAATTCAATAACGTGACTCCCATAATAAAATTATGAAAACTCCAGGAAGGTTAGACCACACAGACACATTAAACGTAAACCAAGTCAGTCAAAAGCCCAAAAACAAATTCGCATGGAAGCACCTCGATTGTATTATGTACAATGCAAGAGAATACTTTCTTAACCAAGGGTTGGAACTTACTTCGAATAAATCCGCTGTGGTGTTGTTTCGTATTCTTTATTTGAATTTTGTTGTGTTAATTTTTGTATTTACATTTTTTTTCAATCTATTTTGATAACATGTGTAATATGCATCTAGTCTTATTATGTTTATTATAGTTTTAGTCATTTTGTATGAATAATACCTGTTACGATCTTGAATCCATCAATCTCCTCAACAGTAATAAAACCCAAGACATTAATTAATTCTGAAAACAATATTTAACACTGAATAAACAAAACGATCAAGATAAATGGAGCTCTGAGGTAGATTTCTTTTCAGTTTTTAGATCATAACCCATAAATTTGCTTATATGCAATGAATACACTTTTATTTCTGATTACTACTGTTTAAATATTTATTTACTGTATATGTCATTGGACAACCTGTAAGTTTCCAAAAATTGAAAAATAACGTTCATAATGTATAACCAGTTTTCAAAATGCAATAAATCAAATAAAAGGGAAGTATAAAAACGTGCATAAGCCATAACAAGGGAAAAGAATTAAATAAAAACATCTGCAGAAATCTGACAATGAAAATATATATTTTCTATATAAACAGAAACCACTTTTTATCTTTACTTAGATATCTGCACAGTACTTTCCCCCTAAACTACACCACTAGTGCAGCTTGGTAGCATCGCACGGTAATCTGCTATTGCTTAGGCTTACAGTATACAAAAAAGCTAACCTAGTGCTAAGCTTCAAACAGCTATTAATAATCTAGGTTTTACCAAGATATGTATTTTATTCAGGCTGAGTTCGCCTGGTAGCTTTGGATATATATTTAAAAATCTCTGGATGTTACAGATTTTTTGTCACAGATTAGACGTAAGACTTTTCCAGCCAAGGCAATGTTTGGTTGTAATACCTAAAAAATGATTGTAAAATTAAGTGTCAGAAGTATTGCGTCAGTTGCATGACGGTGCATCAGGTGGACACTTTGGTATTACCAAGACTCTGCAAATGATTCGAGAACGGTTCTATTGAGGGAGCTGTAAAGATTATGCAAGATGGTGCCGTAAATGTGAATTGTGTGCAAGCAGTAATGGTCCAGTTGGTAAAAAGACGGCATACATGAAACAGTACAATGTTGGTAGTTCTATGGAAAGAGTAGCAATCGACTCTGCAGGTCCGTTTTTATAAACGAATGATGGAAATAAATATATCGTGGTAGCCATGGATTATTTTACGAAATGGACTGAGACCTATGCGATACCAAATCAAGACCAATGGCGACACTTCCAGTCAACCTTCTTCCAGAACGTTTGTAAATCGATTGGTGTCAGTAAGATCAGAACGACAACCCTGCACCCTCAATCAGACGGAATGGTCGAGAGGATGAACTGAACGATGGATTAACACCTGTTTAAAGTTGTATCTGAACAACAATAAGAGATTGGGACCAGCACATTAATTTGTTTCTAATGGCCTACCGCTCAAAATAAACAACATTCATGAACTTGTCCGACAACACATCCAGTTAGCCAGTGACAGAATGAAAGATCAATATGATTCTCGATGCAAGAATGATAGCTTGAAGGAGGTGATATTGTCTGGCTTTAATCCACAACGTCGTTAAGGCTCGTCTCCTAAACTGCAAAAACAATGGGAGGATCAGTATAAAATTAAAAAGCGAATAAATGACATAATATACCGAATTAAGAAGTTGCCAAAATGTAAACCAAAAGTTTTTTATATAAATCGTCTTTCACCATATGGAGGTTCAAATGAAAGGGAGGAAGTACGAATCCTTCAACGTGAGATAAATGATGACCGACGACCAAGCTTTAAGGAATTTATGTCAAATTACACAGAAAGAAAGAGTGCTAGATTAGGCGTGACCACAGAAGTTCAACAGGATCTATTTAGTGTTCCGGAAAAAGTTTTTCTAGCCCACTGTATTGCCCAAGGTCTAGTAAAGGAATCTCGTCCGTATTCAATAAGAAGTTCGGTCGCTTGCAAGAGTTAAACTATCAGCATCCTAAAGTTGGTAGCGTACTGGGATTAGAAGATGGCCCTCAGTCTTTGCTGTATATGATGATTAGGAAGTCTTATACAGACAGGTCAAGCTAAGACAACATATTGCGTGCTCTCACTAATTTGGCCTTATCAAAGATAGGCCATCCTCTAGAAAATCTTGATTGAAAGATTGTCAGAGGCATGCTTGAAGTGATCTTCCGAGAAACCTGCGTACGAATTACTGCGTGTTGCATTAACCCGAAGAAGTCGTGCCATTCAAAGACAGTTGACTGTTATTTCTTCTTAAGAGGTTTATGCAGAGCTGAAGAGTCCTGCAGATACGTCATCCTGGGCCTACATATAGAGTTGCTGATCGGGACGTTCAGATCTAAGAAGAGCAGTGTACCGAAAATGCAAATTTCAACGTACCTCATATAACGGATGCATCTCTTGGAATGAGGACACATGTTTGAGAACGTTCGAAATAGCGACTGAGATACGGAGAGGCGACCGTTCACAATAGGCGAATAGAGGTGGAGTACTCCCGATAGCTCTAGAAGTTCGGTATTCACAATATACGAGTATATTATATGGAAGTGCTGTTATTAGGAGTTGGTTAAAAGACATTATCGTGATCTAAGATTATAAATAAATAATCTTAAATAAATTAGAACCGCTCGTTTTATTTAAATACGTCCAATAAGCTTTGTAGAGTTCACTGTACATTTCCAGTGACAAAACAAATATTTAAACAGTTAAAATTAAAAAAATAGCGTGTTATTCCAAACGGATCTTTACTCTCACCTGCTCATATTCTTTTCTTAGTGCGAAAACTGCCTTCTCCCTATCGGCTACAAGTTCCTCTAAATATTGGTAGCGCAACTTCTTACGAGCTCGGCATTCTCTAGCACTTTGTCTACTACGTTCTAAAAAACAAACATAGATTAATTACTACACTAGAAACTTTGTTAATATATTAATTATATGAGAAATATAGTAATAATTAATAGAAAAAGAAATGCATTATTCAGAGACAATTCGCATAATATTTGTTAAGAGTAAACAATTATCAAATAATTGCATAGTTAATATAACCTTAACAGGAAATAATGATTGTAATCATAACCCACAGCATTGAATGAATTATTCGGACTAATTCATAAGTCTATTTCAAGTTTTTTCATATGTACTTCTTCACCAGTGGTCGAAACTAACACAATATTTTTCTAGAAACGCGAGTTTTCTTTGGTTCTTCATATTTACTTCTTTTTACAGAAATTTGTCATACAGCGATCGTCTAGTGTTATACCGTCTCCTAAAAATTTTCTGAACAGTAAGTAACGCTTACACTAATTAATTTTGTGGCTAACAAATCAACGAGACGTACCATGTGCCCTCATTTCTAATTACCGTAGTTTGGCCACTCTTTGTGCCCATAAGATTCTTGACTTAACAGAAACGACTCAATAGGGATGTTCACTAATTTTTAAATATAGTTAAATTCAATTAAATTCAATAGATTATAAAATATATAAAAACATAGTAAACATGAAATTGTTTAAAAATATACATTTTTAAAGATAAATCAATTCTTAATTTTAATTTTGATGGAGGCTAGAAAAACGGCTCCTCGCAGCGAGGCTACGGTGTGTGACGTCGGCAGTCGTATCGACAACTTGTTGTGTATACGTATTTACGAAGTGTAACCAGTTCTTTAAGTATTTATACAGTGATAATGAAGCCAAATAAGTGGTGTTTGCTACAAAGAGAGGAAAAACTAGAAAAGGCAGTTATTATGCAAGTTAGAAAAAAAAAATAAATGCAAATATCTGTACCTCGGAAGGAATCAACACTATGTTCATTTTTAAAACTTTACAGGAGAGCAGTTTTAAACTTTTTTTCACCATAAAGTATTATTGCTGCAGCTATTTATTGAGATATCGAAACAATATTTTAATAGAACATTCTGTTTATTGTTATTTACATAATACATTTGTTATAATTAAAAACAAATTTGTTCCTGTGTTTTTTAACCCTTTTAACGGACATGGTGTTGTATCCATCTAATAAAGTTATTGTACTGTAAGAATTAGTATGGGGTATTCAATAAAAACTACAATCCTATTTGACTTTTACTGATAAAATTTATTTAACCATACAATTTACCTTTACAAATACAAATAATACATCTATGTATTTAACCAAAATGGCATTTTAGGTACAAACCACTCAGTCATCCTCAAGTAAGTCTCCTTCTGGATAGTCACTATTAGTATTACTAGTAGGTATGCTTTAAGTTTTGATAAAAATCATGGCAAAATGTAGGAACATATGACAGTAATGCCAATAGATCGTTATACTTTTGTTGTGATATAAGTATTGGACTTTGTGATACCAGTTGCAAATCTTTTGGCAATGTAAGGTGTCGCCTTCGAAACCTAACAAAGTCAATCTCCCGGTTTTCGTCATGAAAATTACTTTTTAAAAACAGAGTTCCAATGCTGTTTTATTTAACTTGCAGTTAAACACAGCTTGACAGAAGAACTTGTTGTTTGTTAATGTCTATTTTCTATTAATCAAGGATTGTCTGACTAACTGCTGCCAGTCCCAGGGCGTGTAAATAGAAATGTTAAGTTTTTTCTCTTTCGCTCTATCAGCGCATGGACAGTGTTCGCCTCCATGTGGGTATTACTCTTTAGTAGAAACTTCTGGATGATAATTTTTACTTTTTAAACAAGTATTAATGCTAACATTTTTATTCTGGCCGTAACATTTGTAAGACCATAGTATGATTTCTTCTATGTTACTGTCAGGAATGACGGTATCTGCCCATTTTAGTAATGCAGATCTTATTTCATTTCCACTACGAATAGTTTATCAGAACTTTTGTCTATATCAGACTGATCTTCGTTATCAAAACTCAAGGCATCTGTAATAATATGCTCTTCATTTAAAACATCATTGCTTGGTGTATTATTTGATTCTGAAATTAAACAAGGCGTATAATATTGGTTGTAAAAGATTTAATAATATTTCTAGTCTAAGGTTGGTATCAAATCACTACATTACCCTTTTGAGGTTATGCTTTTTAATAATTTAAAAATAATGAGCAAAAAGGTAGCTTATCTGTAAATTCAGTAGAAGAATTCGCAGAACTTTTTTTCTCCTACGAGAATTATGCTTCATTGTTCTTATTATTAGTAACAAACCACTGTAAACACACCATAAATGGCAAAAGTATTATTAGATCACTAACAGTCTACCTCTCATCATAGAGATATGCGCGGCGGTAATTCAAATGCTTAGAGGGACAAAACATTAAGTCCACATGGTGTTTTATCCCTCTAAGTAAAAATGGCCTTGGTGTTCTTTTAAAGGTCACTTTCTTTATCAGCAAATGGTTTAGGACCTAGTGCTCTATTCTTTTAAATAAAGTTATCAAAGTTAATTATTAGTCTGTAAGTGTCAAAATTGAAAAAATGGACATAGTGTTGTATCCCTCCGAGGTACAGATATAAAAACCTGTGGTTTGACAATTTTAAGTGAATATGGTGTTAAATTATTTGGAACTATAATAAAAATCTTCTCAGAATTGTTTTTAGATGTATTTAGACACCCAGGAACAAAACACCACTTATTTGGCTTCATTATCGGTGATTAAATACTTAAAGAACTGGTCACACTTCGTAAATACGTATACAAAACAAGTTGTCGATACGACTGCTGACGTCACACACCGTAGCCTCGCTGCGAGGAGCTGTTTTTCTAGCCTCCATCAGAATTGAAATTAAGAATTGATTTATCTTAAGAAATATATATTTTTAAATAATTTTATGTTTGCTATGTTTTTATATATGTTATAACCTATTGAATTTAACAATATTTAAAAATTAGTGAACATCCCTATTGCTTGCTTGCGTTGTCTGCTCGCGAGCCCTTATCGTCCAAGAACTTATTCAATGAATTCTTTGCCCGTTTACTAAAGCTATTCATATGGCCACCGCTGTGTTTTCTCTCGCAACATATCGTTAAAAAAGAAAGTCCCTTTGATTCAAAACGGTTCTCTATCCTAATTTATAATTAGGGCTAATCTTGTGTGAGCATCGGAATTCCCCCTCTTTGGATCAAAATTTAAGGCCTACCGAAATATCTCACTTCACTTCATTTGTGTGGCAGCTCCCGAACGAGTCAGTTCGACCAGGCGGTAGTTAATTTACTTATATTATCCATTTATCTTGTAACTGTCCCTCTGATTTAAATTATCCATTATTATTATTGACTTTGATGTCAATTCTGTGTGCCCCGTTGTCTTGCTGTAGATCTGTTAATACAACGCCCTGTTATTGTGATTGAGACAATCAAAGTACAAATTATTGTCTTTGATTACTGAAATTTGTAATCCGAATCGTGCGGCTTCTAGCGTCTATCTGAAATTTCTAGTTTCATCTTTACCTGCTGGGATACGCGACAATTGTGTGGGAACAGTCCCCGTTTGATGTACCTGACCGCAGACATCAGCCTTTGTATTCTGTAAATACCTTTGCCGTTTTAGCTCAGTCAACCTTAAGCCGAAGTGTTTTATGATCAGAGACACTATTGACCCAAATTTAGTGAAGTTTTACGATAGTTTATTTATCTTCTTGCCGAGGGACAAGGAATGTTACGGTGATAATAATTAGCAGAAGAGTACCTCTTTTTTCTATTACAAATTTTCAACTAAACTTATTTGCAGCGTTCGTTTACATTTTTGATTTTAAAGCAATCTGTAGTTGACTTTCACAACTCTGTCTACAACTAGTTTAGAGAGCTGTGAAAATATAGCACTCACCCAATTTGGCTTTCATGTCCACTTTTTCAGCCGATTTCCTGCCTGGCTTTCGTCCCCGCTTTCCTGATTCCTTACGGGCAGGCCCTTCCTGTAATTAAAAAAGTACTGTGATTATTTGTAAGTTCATTAGAGAATTTAACTATGCTTTTAAATATTAGACTAGATTATTAAACAAAAATAGCTGAGATTTAAGAAGAGGTAAAAACCAAATCCAGATAATTAAAGAATAGGGAGGCACTTGGCACATCTTTAGTTTGTCGTTTTTATGTAATACTTTTCTTTATTGTTTTGTGGATAGATATTTTCCGTTTTCCCGCCTACGTGGGTAGGCGTGGCAAACTTTTTTGGGATCCCAAAATTGATATCCGCAGCAAACTCCAATTTGTTCGTCTCGTTTTTAGAGATCAAACCTATGACGATTAGACTATTTATCAACTACAAGATTTTATCACACCGTTAGAGGTTACGCATAAAATCACAGAATACAGACTAGGTATATACAGGCAGTAAGAGAGCAAACGTACAAATAATTCAGGAAAAAAGAAAAAGGCGTGCATCGAAGAAAAAAGCGGACTTTAGAAAACCAGATTATGTATGAGTTTCAATTACTAAAGGGAAAAAATGAAACTAGAACGTTTTATAACATCCTAAGTAAGACAGTAGAAGAATTCAAACCACAGATGACGATGTGTATACAGGGTGGTCCTTAAGTAATTGTACAAACAGAAACCGTAGATTTTGCACTTTAAAATATTACGATTTAAGCTAACTTGATTTAATAAAATGTGGATGTTAAGAAAAATACAGGGTGTTAAAGTGGAAATTTAAAATTTTATTTTTCTCTATAACTTTTACGTTTGTACAAATTTTTGGACAAAAATTTACAGTTGGATGCTTTTGAGTATCATAAATTATAATTTTATACTTACCTTAATGTAACTAATAGAGGGCGCCACATATGCTACATATGTGGCATAAATTTGCGCTTAACTTTTTTGCTCTTTAAGTTAGGTCTATTTTTGTTAAAAAATATTAAAGATACATTATTTTTACAAAGAAAAGATATAATTGTTAGTAACCTTAAAATTTAACCGTTTTCGAGATAAACTTATTTTATAAGTCAGCTGCACAATAATTCTTAGTTTGATATTTGTGCGGTAAAGCACTGAATACCTGTAGATAAGCATAATAATTCATAGTTCATTCTTATTAAAACAACTTAAAGATGATAATGTAACATCACAAAATGCTTTGTTATATATGCTAAATGTCTTATTGGAAAAAAGATATTTCATCTTCTTCTTTAGGTGCCGTATCCGTATTCAGACGTTGGCCGTCATCATGTTTACAATTTCGCTTTGTTATCGCTTCTTAAGTTTCTATAATGGCGTTGTATTACTTTTTCTCTATTGTAAAATGCTGAAACCCCAAAATATGTGGTTTATGCAAGATGGTACACAACCACATTCTAGAGAGAAGGCAGTTAGAACATACTTAAATACAACTTTTCTGAACGTTGGATTGGTCGTGGTAGTCATATTCCTTGGCAATGTGATGAGATATTGAATAAGAATACTTATTGTTCATTACGTAAATTGTTTACCCATTTTTATTAGGACAAAGCACAGGTATTGAATAACACACATGTGTCCTGTTTCATAATACTTTTGCTACAAATCTAACCTGAAAGACTCAGCAATTTTACAAAAACATCATCGTTGTCCTAATAACCGATATTGTTATAAATATAGTAAACACACAGGCAATTGAGTTCAGCATAATATTAGTTCGTTAGCCCCGAATTTAATCCGCTTGATTTTGGTGTATGGGGCGCATTAAAACAACGTGTCTATAAGAATCTCATAAACATTCGCAACCAACTATGGGAAGAAATAAATACTGCAGCAGTTTCTTTAGGACCAATGATACTATTTAATATGAGACGATCTTTTATGGAATATATTGACAAATGAATTAAAGAAATTGGTGGACATATCGAACACTTATTTTGACAAAAAGTTATGTTATCTAGTTAAATTATTTCTTAATTTGGTTTGTAAAGAAAATTTTTTGATTATGACTTTAATTTAACGTAAAACGTAAAATGATTGATGTAAAATCCTATTATTCTGTTAATTTGTCAAATCCTATTATTAATTATCCTGCTGATATATTTATTTTATTTAATATTTCGTTAACTATTAACTTTAGTTAAAGGTATTTTGTACCAAAATTCAGAAGTATTAATGTTTTTGTCTATTTTTTCTTCATTGCCTGGAGTAATTGCCTTAGATCAGAATTATGCAGCTGATTTTTAAAATGCGATTATCTCGAAAACTGTTGAGATTTGAAGTTATTAACAAGTATACCTTTTTTTGTTAAAATAATGTATCTTTAATATTTTTTATCCCAAATACAGGTAACTTAAAGAGCAAAAAAGTTACGGGCAAATTTATACCACATATGTAGCACAAGTGGCGCCCTCTATCAGTTACATCAAAGTCTGCATCAGATTATAATTTCTCATATTTAAAAGTACCCAGTTGTAAATTTTTATACATAAATGTTTACAAACATAAAAGTTATAGCAAAAAATAACACTTTTATTTTGCACTTTAACACCCTGTATCTTTCTTAATATCAACATTTTATTAAAGCAATTTGGCTTAAATCGTAATATTTTAAAGTGTAGAATCTACCGTTTCTTTTTGTACAATTACTTAAGGACCACCCTGTATAGGAACAAAAATGGACAGTTAGTACCTGTGACGCAATACAAAGCAGATGGCTTAAGCACTTCAAAGAACAACTTGGTACCGAAGTGGAGTTAATTTTGTATACAGTGACAAAAAATAAATTACCATAATACCAAACGAAATCAAAGCATAGCGGAATTCAACACTATTACAACCCGCTTCTTCATTTGCAATGGTTAAAACTGGGATACATAATTTAAACGTGTATGGGCAGAGATGATCAACTACGTAGTGAAAAAGTCCACCAAAGCATCGAACATTTTTTTGAGATTTACCACAACCGTCTATGAAACATGTATATTTCAGAAATCAAACCAAAGGTTTCCTTTCACAAATAAAAGGCAGAAACTGTTTCATCAGAAGAAAAGGCTATGTTCAGGGATCCGACGGAATTATTTTAGTCCATTACTTAGAAAAGTGGATGTTAGATAGACAATATACATGCAAAATCGACTTTGCTTATCACTTTAAATTATTTTAAATAAACATTCTTTTAACTCTAGACTAAAATATTCAATTAAGATAATTGCTTTGAACACATAAATTTAGCCCATAAATTTAAGTGTTTAGTTGATACATTTAAAAACAGGTAGTAGTTCTACGTAGTTTTTAATGTAGAAGTATTATTGTCTAACTTGTAGAGACAAAGATGAATAATTTTGCGCATTAATTAGTGAATTTTTAAAACCAGCACAGCGTTATGAAATGTAACGCCTGGAGCCACCTCCGAGTATTCGCAACTTCAAACTGTTGGTTATTTTTTTTTTGTGGAGCTTTTAAGGTACAAAAACGGTGTTTTTGATTATTTTTATTGTATCAAATCAATATCTTAGGATGAAATGAGCACAATTATGAATGAAAGTTCATAAAAAAAGCTTTAATTTGAGCTGTGCTACATGAAATTTTACCCAATAGTTAATGCAAAATTAACGATTACGTCCAAAAACGTGAATTTTTCGCTACTTTTAATTTTTGAAATACCTTTTGTAAAAGGTACCTTTTATGAAAAAAGCATTATATTGTAGCTTCTTTAGGGTAGCTGTGGGCAAAAACACGCAGTTTCTTGATCTATCGTCTTCAGAAATTATAACAGTTTAGAACTTTCCCAATGATATTACGGGAGAGCTTACATATTGTTTTTCCATTTAAAGTAAAGACAGTACCTAGTTCTTTAAGTTCACTGATAAATGAAAAAAAAAAGTTTTTAAAAATCTTCATTTGCGTACTCTTGTCCCTACAAATGGGGCAGTACTACGCAAGTGCCCCAAGACCAAAATGTATAATCTGAAACAAATCTTTATTGAAAAAAAACCAAACGTAAAATACAAAACGTTAATCCGTTAATCTAGAACACAACTGACAGCACGAATTTTCCTTTTTTCTAGCACGAACTTTAGCACTTTGAGATTTGATCTTTTGCTTCTTCAGTAATGCTTTCCTCTTCTTCTCTTCTTTTTCTGTTTCCTTTTCTTCTTGTTCTAAAAGTTGCTCTTTATTAGGTGTCGATGTTAGTAGGGTTGACTTCAAACTTTTCCTGGTTCGTTTCCTTTTTATCTTAATTTTTGAGAAGGGAATAATGTCTGAAGGTGAAATTACTGACTATTCTGATTTTGACGACGGCTGGGGCTCTTTCGTATCAGTACCAGTTTCTTTTTCAATATTTCAATATTTTAAGTTGTGATGAAATCAAATTCTCATTTTTCGTTGAATTAGTTTATTCGGGTGTTTTCTTTGCTTCATTGTGGGTTATTATGTTAAGAGTTTTCGATTAAGGTTAGGTCCCTAAAATCTCAACAGATTGTTTTGACAGTATTGCCGAATGGGGCAAAAATACAAGAGAGTTATGGGACAAAATTATGAATGCGTATTTTCCCCATTATCATAAATTAATTTTGTTTCTACTAATTTCGGAATTAAATATTCAATAATTCATCTAAATCTTGGTTCCTGTTTTCCAGAAACTACAAAAGAAAATCAGAGCGCAAGCCTTTGACAGGAGTTATTTTGTGCGAAGCTCGTGTACTTATTAATAATGGCGTTTCTATACGTCAGACAGCAAAAAAAGTGGGATTTCATAAAGCGACACTACGGCAAAGGTTGAAAAAAGGAAATGGTGCCCAGTCTTTAGGCAGATTTAAAGCAGTTCTAACCAAGATACAAGAAAACGAAATAGTTCAGCATTGCAAAGAACTCGACAAACGATTTTATGGAATGACGCTGAAGTCATTGCGTTTTTTAATTTACTCTTATTGTGTAAGAAACCGTATTGCGAATCCATTTTTACCTGTAAATCAGTTGGCTGGTTGGGATTTCACTAGATCTTTCACGAAAAATTCCAGGATCTGTTTAACAAAATATATCGGTTCTGCATTACCTAATTTCCTTAACCCTCCATCACTCGCACCGTTAGAAAAAATTTAACATTTTTAAATATTTCGCCATAATTTTCGAAATATTGCTTCTTTTGGGTTCTGCAACCAGGAATACTCCTATCAAGACTGGAATAAGACTATGTTAAATAATGGTGGGAGTACCTATTATCTTATAGCAGACAGCAGACTAACTACGCGAGTGTTGGCGTGTGTTGATTTTTAGAGAGATCACTTAAAAAAAGTTATATTATCATAAAAGGTAAGATTTTTAGTGAAATACCTATCGATTGCTGAACATCCTTTATTATAAGCGCTATTTTGGTTTATTGCAAGTAAATATGGACAATAAAATGGAAAACCAGTTACTAAAATGGTATGAAGAGATAGTTAGCGATGTGGAACCACTAGATTCTGATAAGGACTTAAGTGATGTTCGTTCTGAACACAGTATCCACAATACAGATTCTGAGCAGTCTACACCAGATCTACCCAGTGATCCTGAAGGTGCCATGGAAGAAAGCGGCCAAGATGATGGTTATCCAAGATTTTATGGCAAAGATAAAACACCATGGTTGAAACATAAGAAACACACTCCCAAAGGTAAGGCCAAAGCTTGTAATATTGTTACGAACTTATCTGGGGTAAAAGTAAAAGCAAAAGGCGCCAAAACCATATTAGAATGCAGGAAATTGTTTTTCTCGGATGCTATGATCAATATTGTAAAATATACAAATCAAAAACTGGATATGATGAAAGTGTTTTATACTCGCTCTGGGGATTGTCCTGCTGTTGACTACGAGGAAATGTAAGCATTTATCGGACTTTTGTTCCTTGCTGGGGTAAAGAGAGCGCAACGTTTAAATACTGATGAACTCTGGAAATTATATGGCAAAGCTCCAGATATTTTTTGCAGCTACTATGTCCAAGAAAAGATTTCACCAAATAATTCAAGCCACTAAGAGGTAAGAAAATTCGGCAGTTAATAATCTTGCACCCATTCGAGAAATATATGAAATGTTTGTCATTAACTGTTTAGCTGCATACACTCCTGGGTTCTATGTGACCATATATGTAATGTTGTGTTACGATAAATTCTGACCCAAAAACGGTAAATATGTTTATTACTGATATGCTATTCATTCGAGTCTTTTCTAGATCATTTCTACCTGACACATGACGCTATAAAAACAAAGTTCGAGGCGAGTCGATGGGAAATCCAGTTTGCCCTTACCGTTTTCGCCGTCCAGTCTACTCAAGAAGGTTTAAGACTTTTCGAGATAACGGCGATTTATGTATATAAATAAAACATTTTTTATATGGAGGAACAGTTAGTTTTGAAGATTCGCGGTCGCGATTTAATTGTTACGTTCGCCTTTAAATAAATTATGTATTTTTAGTGATTAATAAACTTATATAAATTATCGTGCTTTTTAATAAATTAAAGTAGGAACAATATAATAAATTAATAAAGACATTATAAATTAAATAAAGAAAGCAGTTAAATAAAATTCATTACAGTTGGAAGCTTTCCGTGGTCGACGAAAATTTAGGCAGTATATAGCCAATAAGCCAGTGAAATACGGAATCAAGATTTATGCCTTGGTGGACGCTAAAACATTTTTCACACAAAATCTCGAAATTTACCCTTGTAAACAACCTGAAGTACCATATCAACTACCCAACGATGCATCTAGTGTAGTAAAAAGACTTATACGACCCATAAGTGGAACCGGTCGAAATGTAACTACGGATAATTACTTTTCCTCTGTACCCTTAGCCAACTCTTTATTGAACGACCATTGCTTGACAGCGATAGGTACTTTACGGAAAAACAAACAACACATTCCCCCTGAGTTAACAAACGTAAAAGGAAGACCTTTATGTAGTAGCATGTTTGCATCAGCGATGGTTTCATTGATGAAAACAGCAAAGAGCATACCATGTAGCCAGAGATTATTCCTGATTACAACCTCACAAAAGGCGGAGTGGATGTTGTTGATAAAATGAAGGCAGAATACTCGGTGACTCGATTTAGCAATCGCTGGACTTCACTGTTTTTTGCAGACTACTAAATATTTCAACTATAAACAGCCAAATAATTTACAACAATAACACTAATATTGTAACATCTCGAAGAAGCTACATTGCGGAGCTGGCAAGCAACTTTTAATGTCCCATCTTCAACCACGTTCCAATATCCCACATCTGCCTTTTCAGTTGAAACGCAGGATCCAAAATATAACCGAAACAAGCCATCAGTTTCTCAAGGGGCAACTCCAACTATAAAACCAAGATGTTCTTTTTGCCCTCTAAGGAAGAACAGGTTTACCCAACATTATTGTACTAACTGTAAGTTGCCGATAGGTAAAGAGCACACTGGTTTAACAAATTTTACTTGCAACCATTGCCTAGAAGAGGAAAAAATCTGATTTTATTTCCTTTTTGTTTTGTTCTAGGGTAATGTGTATATTTTTTTAGTTTACCTAGTAGTTTTTTTGCAGTTTTGTAAAAAAATATAAGTTTATCGTTTTTTGTGAGTTAATAGCCAATAAACTTAACCAACACGTACTAATGACTCATTTATTTGACCTATACCCATATGTTAGATAAAATCTAACACGTGAGTGATGGAGGGTTAAAACAAAACAAATGCAAAATTTGTAAAACAAACACAACTTTTGGATACGTTATTTGTAAAACTAATGTATATCCTATTAATAATTGTTTCAAATCTTTTCGTGAAAAAAATAAATAGATCTTCTCAAAATGTTAACATTTTTTTATCAATAAATGTTTAAGTTTAAATTGACGTTGTTGATTTTTTATTACATACTTATGACCATGTTCCAATATTGGAACAAAAAAATTTTTAGACCCAGGGCTATTGTGAAGAGTTTTAGAATTTTTTGAATATTTTTCAAGTTCAAAACATAAAATTGACCTGTAGGCGTTATAAAATTTAAAAAATGAAGTTTGGCAGCGAAGGGGTTAATGCACGTTTCTTTCTCTACAGCTTATATAAATTCTTCTTTTAGTTGCAGGCTTTTAACCAGAACTGGACTTGGATCGGTTTTTCCACACATTTTTATGACATTACATTTTTATTAATTTTTCTTTTGTGTAATTTAGAATTAAAATATATAAGCTGGTTTTGTTAATATTACTAATCTATTACAATGAGTTTTGATAAAAAAAATATTTTCATTTTTCATTATCACTCCTATACATTTTTAATTTTTAATCTTTAATTAAATAATAGTTATTAATTAAATAACACTAAAGAAAATGTAAGACGACGACGGCTCAAAAATTAATGATCCGACCTAGAACTTCTGAAAGCTCACGACTATTATTTATATCTTTTTTTATATAAAATTGAAAAAAACAAAATTCAATACTTAAAACCTGATTTAGAGACGTCTACCTACATAATATGTTTATGTCTAGCCGTTTTTTAAATTCCTTAACTTTTACGTTTTTAAAACCAGTTTACCTTTTCTAAATTACGCGACATTTTTTTTAATTGTATAGTATTATCCTGCGATTTAAAACCTATATTTTTCTATATCTATACGATAAAAAAAAATGGCTAGTGTTTATTGAAAATACGTTCCCAAAGAGAAAGTACGAAGTGGAAATCGAAACATGAAGATAAACGTATTTTCACCCAAAATTGTTGTTGTTTCCCATTAAACTAGTAGATAACATAAAAATGCCATAAGAAAATAATTTCAATACTATATATACAAATCCATATTGTATATCCTTTACAAGTTTCATTTATCCATAACCACAATTTGGGAATGTGAAGCTATATCCACAGGGAAGCAAACATACTAGCCAACTGATCCTAACAAAATAGCAGATCTAACAGACTTTTTCATAATTGAGGCTATGAGAGCAAGAGTGGGCTAACCAACATTTTGTTGATAATTGAGTTATAGATTTCAATCACTTCTAACGACCTAAAGTTTTAAAGCAAAACCGGTCTAACCAACATTTCCGGATATTATAACATAAATCTCTCCAGTAAGGTGATTTTGCATTATAGAAAATAACAAAAATTTGAAAACAAGAATGGGCTAACCCACGAAATTGTGGAATAGGCCAAAATTGTTCAATACATAAATACGTAAAAGAATGCAAGAGTGGGCTAACCATCCTCTTTGTACGATAGACAAATTCAAGCAAATGAAGGTGAGCCTTCATTCAAGAAGACATTAAATTTAAATTTAAAAACTATATTTCTCTACCCTACAAAATCGACAACAAACAAGAAAGACTAAAGCTAACGTGCTTAGACACGAGGTGACGCAAGATGCAGAGAAGATGGGTGCTCCCAACGCAAATAGACAATCTAAGCCGTAACAGAACGGTTTGGTCAGGGGAAAATCGAGGCTCTCTGAGGCCTGCAGCACCCCTAATAATATTGATGATCAACTGAATATAGAAAAGTTAAAACCTATAAAAACCATACCCTAGCATAAGGGGGAAAACCAGCCCAAGTCCCCATAACAATGTTATTATATCGCGATGTCTTTGGCATCATAAATTATTCCGTGCAATATACTCATGATGGCATCAAAAGTATTTATAATGTATAAACAGTTTTCAAACTTTTTTTGTTTATCCCCAAATTTTTTTGAATTTCCATTAAACTATGGTTGTTGCTAGGCGTATTATAATGAAGATAAAGGACTCCCAGCATGAGCACCTAACACCACCTTTACGTCCATGATCCTAAAAGGTTGGTCAAAATTATGAGTGGGAGAGCTACACCCATACTAAAAGATGACAACATGACAAGACGTCTAAAACAAACTGTTAGTATTAACCACGAATATAGATGCATATGCGTCTCTCTTAGCAACGACTATAGACGCATATGCGCCTATATTCGTTGATATTAGCAAGAATGCCAAGAATCTATATATAAGAGAAAAATATTACGCCGTTACTACCAATCCATGGTACAAGAATTAGAAAACGTATCTTCAAAAATATGTCTAAAAATGAACATCAGTAAGACCAAATTTATGACAAATTTAGTTCCCAGCGAACACAAGTGGTAGAATTGACAGAAAAGTACATATATCTTGGTCATGAAATCAGAATAGGCAAGGACAACCAGACCTGCGAATTTCAACGACGAATAACACTTGCTTGGGCGGCATATGGTTCACTAAGAGACATCTTTAAGAGCAACATCCCGATAGCTATGAAACGGAAGACATCTGACCAATGCGTTCTTCCTATTATGACATACGGAGCAGAAACTCTCACGCTCACAAAAACAACAGCACTAAAAATGCGAGTGGTACAAAGGCGCATGGAAAGATCAATTCTCGGCGTGGCAAAAAAAGACAAAATAAGGAATCAAGACTTAAGGAAAAGTCGAAAAGGTATCAGTGATGTCGTCAAACGTATAGCCTAGCTGAAATGGAATTAGGCAGGTCACATAGCGAGACTGAAAGACATAAGATGGACCAGAAAAGTAATTGACTGAACTACCAATCCAACAAAATTACAAATTAAGATTGGAGAATCACATAATTACAAGATATAACGGGAAACAACTATCATTCTAGAGAAACAGAACATATTTGAAAAAACGGAAAAATAAGTAACAAGGAAACATAAGGTGGATGACTGAATGAAGTCTGAAATTTTAGGCCCGTAACTGAACGTGAAATACGGCGACTTCGTGTAATTTTCCGTGTCCCTACCGAATTGCATGAAAATTTGGATTTAGGTTTTACTCACCCCCACTTCACTTTTGGACTTGTTTCTTTGGTTGCATTTTATTTTTAGGGGTGAAAACTACCTCCGGTTAGAAAAAATCGTATAAATTGGAAATTAAGCGGGTAATTGATTTAAATCTTTTTTAATGAAGTGAATGAATGTCAATTAACATAATTTAAGTTTTTATCACAATTTAATCCCTAAATCTCACCCCCTAGATTAGTTATTGTGTTAAAACAACGTTATTAAATACTTTGCCTACTTCAAAATTAGTAGCTTACTCTCTTGTAGCGTTAGTTGCTTTTTATTTTTTAGGGGTGAAAGCGACCCCTATTAGAAAAAAATCATATAATTATAAATTCAAGCAGTTTGGAATTATTTAATTATACAGTGACAATAAATTTAGATCTCTTTAATGTTTTAATTTTTGTATCACATAATTCATACCCTTATAAAAACCACCCCTCGCGAAGAAATTCGAATAGTTGTAGTATTTTTTTTTTCATTGAAACTATAAATACCTACAATTTTTTTTAATCGAAATTGTATGAATTTATTTTATTTCAACTTAAAAAACAACCCTTATTATTTTGTAAGGATAGGTGAAAGTGTGTCCGTGCCTTGATAGCAAATATGTGTATCTTACAATGATCCAGTATAGGCTTTCTGATTTCTCCTAAAATATGTGATTGGTTTTTAACTCATACCTTGGTTAACTTTTAAGCTACGAAGTAAATTAAAAAACAAATTTTTTTCAAAAATTTTTGTTTACTATAAACATTTTTTTTTCAAAAATAAGCACTTTAAACCGGTGAAACTTACATAGCATATAAATAATACATAAATAAAGTAAGTTGTAAAGCGATAACGATTAATTTCATTTGGGGTGCTAATTAGAGGATGATTTTCACGATGTTTACCAAAAAAAGGGGACTAACTTTATTTTAAGCGTAACTCGCTTAGTTTTGATGCTACAAACTTAAAAAAAGTTTTTAAACACTTTCCAAAAATCTTTGATGAGTTTTCCCCAAAACGTGCTTCATTTTTTGGTTATTTTCCGAGAAAATCTTCAATTTGGAATTTGACAAATAAGAACCTACTTTTCATGAGCTACACCTCTGTTTCTACAGACTTCTTAAGTACACCATTTTTTGTCTTTTTATATTATTATATAATATAATGTATATAATAATATAGGTATACATTTTTACTAAGAACGTTTTTTTCGATAAAATACTTTTTGAGTTATTTGTGAAAAACCGTCTGAAAACGTGGTTTTTATTTTGAAAAATGAACATGTTCACTCATAAATAACTCAAAAAGTATTGACCTGGTGAAAAAACTCTATAGACCAAAAGTTGCTTAAAATTTGACAATTTATCCATTTTAGGACTTTTTTTTGAACGTATGTTTTAACGAGTGGCTTTCACTCCTCAATTAAAAATAACCATGGGCTCAAGTCCAAAAGTGAAGTAGAGGGTAAGAGGAACCTACATCCAAATTTTCAAGCAAATCCGTCCTGACGGATGGTAATAATATGGTAAATGTGAATATAAAAATCATTGGAAAGTCTTGTTAAAATAAAACAGTTGAAAACCGTTCACCCTTGTGGGAGGGAAATATTTATACATACTTCAAAATCCTCCTTAACGATTTAAACGACAAAATTAAATAAAAATCATATTTTATAAAGACTTCTTTATAAAAAAATATATACTTCCTCCAAATTCTCAAAAGTTGATCAGTTAATTGAAATGCATTATAATTTCATACGAAAAATACGCAAAATTTATGTGTGCTCACTGTTTCACTATAATTTTCAATGCGAACAAATATAATTTCTTATTCAAAAAGAGATAATAAATAATGAAGTAATACGCTGTAACCTCAACGTTCGCTGTAGAAACCTTGGTCAGTAACAAATAATGCGTATTTATACTCGATTTCCTTCACCTACAGCGAAACAGGTAGAACTATAGAAAAAACAATATTCAATCATTATTCAAAACTACAAAAACAGTTTTATTGATGCAAGCCAATTGTTTACAGTCAAGGCGAAATGTAAATACAATAAATGCGTTGCAAAGCAAGAACTGTCACGTCTCCAAAGTTTTTAACAATGCCCTTTTAGAAAGTGCATCAAACAGAAACGCAGTTATCGCATCAATTTGATTTATCTAATATAATTTTAGAATGTGGGCAAAAGCTCTGTTTAAGAATAATATTGGAATAGTTCAAAGAATTAAATATTAAAATAGCTTACCGATGGAAAATGCGTAGTTAAGCCGGCGCAACACGCAGTTAAATACTTCCACACACAACACAACCAAACAATCACACAACAGAATACGCGACCGGCAAAGCAGAAGCAGAGTATCGGAAATCAGCTTCGAGAGACTGCTCGTCGAATATTAGAACGCACATGCTGTGTTGCCACGGCGAAAAAATATCTGTGGAGTCGTGGAGTGATACACGTGTATTGAATCGACGCAAAAAAATTTTCTAAAACGTTTTCGCCAAATACAGATAATCTTCGGTAATTAGGTACTAAAAATAATTACTTTTATAATCAGCGTTGTTTCCAAATTTAAGGTTCAAAATTATAAAAAGAGAAGGATGTGTTTTCTATTTATAATTTTTTTTTTAAATGTAATTGCCGCTGCAATTGTGTGATTCGCAGTCACGCAAAGTATGGAATAGTCTCAATATATGCAGGAGTCCCCTGGCCGGACTTGAATGTCCAGTAGAGTAGCCTGTTATGATTCTCAACTGATTCCTGCTTGCTTCCCGTAGTAAATGTTCAGTATACAAGACACTCGTCAAGAAATAAAACAAATATTTTTCAAAAAACTTCATTCCTATATATAGGGTGGAAATCATTTATGGAATAAAATTGTTTCTGTCCTTATTTCAAACAATTCTAAAAAACGCTGAGACTGGAAGTACTAGGAGAGGAAGATCAAAAAAGGCCTGGGGAGACGCTTAGGCAGGACATGTCGGTAAGGGTATTAATATTGATATGACTCGAGATAGAAACTTGTGGAGAAATGTAATTAGGGAAGTCGACCCCGCATAGGGATAAAGGCAAAGAGAATAATCATGATATGATAAAAAACGCAGAGACTAGTCGACTTTTATATATAAATATGCTCTTTTTAAAATATATTTAAATGTACAGGGTGAGTCACACAAGCCTAGAACAGTCAAAAAGCTTTGTTTTTAATAGAAGACTTTTTTTAAAAGCTCCTTAACAACCTGGTCTCAACGAACTAGATCATGTAGGGGGTCTATTATGAATAATACAGCGCATAAAGGGAATAATAAAGTAACTAAGTTTTTAATTTTTAAACTTCCTGGATTAAGTATGTACATACAAGGCTGTCTTTCCTAATTTATTTCTTTTTAGATTTCTTTTGTTTTTGGATCATCATCAGCCGTTTTGAGTCCACAGCTGGACATGGGCCTCCCGTAAATAATTCCAATGCATTCTATCTTGAACACACTGAATCCAGTTGTGCTGAATGCGCTTGATGTCATCTGACCACCTTGTTGGAGGACGTCCTCGATTACGATAAGCATCGTGTCTAGGTCTCCATTCCAGAATTTTTTTCGTCCACCTTCCATCTTTTAATCTGGCAACATGCCCCGCCCAGTTCCATTTCAATGTTGTATTCCTTTGAACTGCGTCAGTAACACCAGTTTTTCTCCTAATTATTGTATTTGATACTCTGTCTCTGTCTGTTTTTGGATAGATTAATGTAATTACAAAGAATATAATGGTCTGTGTTTCCATACAACAATTTTATTCAAGAATTTCACATTTTTTGGTTGCATGCCCTCGATCGATATTTAATGTTAAAAGAGTATGGTCTACTAGTCTCATAGCACTTGTGGCGGAGAGCTCCTTCGTCGTGGTCATTCAGGTCTCATTAGCATTCTCTGGGCATGTGGGGCTCTGACGGGAGTAACCATCCATTCCCTAGCTTATCATAGGTCGATAATGCACCAGGAACCAACAAACAAAACTGCCGCAAACATCTTGGTGGATCTAGATACCATTACAAGCCATAGGTGCAAAGATCTGCAGATATGTAGGTAGCAACATCCAGATGAAGCTCGGCAAGGACCAAAAAAGATCCAATAAGCGAGCATGAGGGATGACGAATAATTTAACGGAAATACACAAAAGATCTTTCATGTTCTATGTGATTGATTGAAATATGATTTCAATTGAACCGTTTACCTAAGTAAACGGTTAAAGGTAAATGACATAAAAGGAAAGACAATGAGAAATACAACAACTAATGTCCTACCATTTCTGATTCACACAACACTAAAAAAAGCAGTTTAGATTTTCCGTTTGGTACGTTTGAAAAATGCCCATAAAATCGATCTAATAATCTAAATAGAGAATAGAAGCACCGTTCTGCGGCAGTATGATTTTTTGTTGGGAGATGGCTTGAAATAAAAATTTTATGGCTTCTTGATTTATAC
This sequence comes from Diabrotica undecimpunctata, assembly GCF_040954645.1. Classification (NCBI taxonomy): domain Eukaryota; kingdom Metazoa; phylum Arthropoda; class Insecta; order Coleoptera; family Chrysomelidae; genus Diabrotica; species Diabrotica undecimpunctata. The sequence continues at coordinate 114,285,556 of NC_092807.1, read as the reverse complement.
CGACATTGAAACATCCAGTGGTTAAGGTCGTCATAACTGCCATTACATTCACATATATTAGTTTCGGAAAGTTTTATTTTATATAGGTAAGCGTTTAATGTAGCATATCTAAAAAGGCATCTAACGTACATAGCATAAATTTTCCGAGAGATGGAGTTTCTGTCATTTGGGGGAGTAGATGGATGAGTTGGATATATACTGCAGTATGTATTTTTGCTACTGTTAGTAAAGGATTGCCACTCAATTTCCCAATTAAGTCTAACATGTTTCTTCCTAGCTGAAACTAAATCCCATTTGGGCAACTCGTTGTATTCTATACCACTAAAGTAGCGTCTTTAGACAAATGGTCTACTTTTTCATTGTCTGGAATATTAGAGTGACCCTTAACACACACAAAGTTAACAATTCTTTTTAGAGAAGTTAGGATCCTTAGCTTTTCAAGCGCATCTACAATTAGTCTGTTGGTATATATGTGTTTAGAGAAGCTGTGTCCCAATTCAGCTGTGAATATTGAGCAATCTGATTTTAATTTGTACTGAAAATAATCTTGAATATTGTCTATGAAAATGGCACAGCCAACAGCTACATCTAATTATAACAATTGTATATAAATTACAGAAGAAAAAAAAAACGTATCGTAAACAAAACAACTAGCCATAGTTCCAATTAAGCACGTTCTGTTTAATGGTCATTTTGGAATATAATTAGTCGTAATCCTACGTCTTAATTTTTATAATGAACTAAAATCGCAATGTCTATTTATGTTTTTCAGTTATATCAAATTATTACGGCAAACTACACAACATAATAAAAAGACGATAAATCATCACGTTTTATTGGCAATAAATAGTAATAAAAGTGTACTTTAAAGGACTATAAAATACGGCACATAAAAATACTGCGACAGAAACTAAAGGTACCATCAAAGTATGGTCAAGTTCAAGTATGTCTATACATACTTGAATGAAGTTCAAGTATGTCTATACATACTTGAACTATATATAGTCCGTCTAGAAAGTATCCGGAATTTTATATTTTTCCTAATTTTAATAAATTTCCTCTTTGTAACATTTTAAGACAAAAGTAATGCATCAAGTAGGTTGTGCCGATAGTAGATTATGGACAATATCGTATGACACCATCTGTCAAATATTGTTGTTTGTAAACAGACTTAAGATTTGTGAAATAATGTCACAAGTAGAAAAAAGGAAAGTGGTGGAATATTTGTATAGAAAGAGTGTCCGAAACGTTAAAAAATTAGTGCAATTGACTGAACTCGCAATAAGGGCAATGTATGAGACAATAAAGAGGATAAAAAATGTCGTAGATATGAGACATAGACCAGTTTTGGGTAGACCGCGTAAGATTCGCGGAAATACTTTAAATGCTTTCCTACAATGACCCCTCTGCAAAGGAAAAGAAGAATAGATTTTTGTCAACGTTTTCGAGAAGATAATTTTAATAATGTCTTTATATCTGATGAAACTTGTTTCCAGCTTGGTGCAAAGCATCTAAAAGTCCTATCAAGAGAAAATGTAACCGTTAAAATTTCCAAATTTCCCACTAAAATAATGGTTTGGGGAGAAATATCTCAGCGTGGCGCTACACCTCTCTGCATAGTTAATGGTACTGTTGATAGTGCGAAATATTGTGACATCCTAAATGGTTTTCTTTTTGAAAAGTCTCATGTTTTATATCCAGAGGTATCGTTTTTAGCAAGATAATGCAAGATGCCATACTTCTGTTTATACTCAATCTTGGATGCAAGAACACGAATTTGCAACAATTCCGTGGCCAGCAGCATCTCCAGATCTTAGCCCCATTGAAAACATATGAGGACTAATGAAGATTGAAGTGCTACGAGCAGCACCACGAGATAAAAAAAGGTTTGATTCGGTCAGTTTTACAGGCCTGGAACACCATTACCGAAAAATTATGGCCTTGACCTAGTTTCGGATGTATCTCTGGACGTTTAGTTAAGTGTTTAGATTTAAATGGAGATTGTATAAGTAAATGAGATGAATTATTTGTTGAAATTTTATATGTCAAATGATAGAAACAAATACCGTAAAATTATAATTCTGCTTTCGTTTTTCCGGATACTTTCTAGAAGGACTATATATATATATATATATATATATATATATATATATATATATATATATATATATATATATATTCAAGAGTATAGCTTCTGTACAAAGCTAGACTCATACCAGTTTGGGCATACGGAATAAAACTATGGGGCTGCAGTTAACCTTCAAATACGAAGATACTACTAAACGTTCCAATCCAAAATACTCCGTATGATAAATAAAGCTCCTTGGTATATATCTAACCAAACACTTCACAATGATCTGTACATCCCATTAATCAAGGACATAACAAAAAATCATTCAGTAAAATATAAAAATCGCACCAATGATCACAACAACGAACTGATAAATAATTTATCACCCAACCACTTGCCGAAATAAATCTGAAGAGAGTATGGTCAGAAAACCTACCGCAATAATACTGAGAGAACCTCTTTTAGTTTTTGCATTCTTAATAAACCGTCCTGATTAGTAAGTAACGTGGTCGGTATAGGATATCTTCAGGATTCGGCGATAAAGCCACATTTCGAAAGCCTTAATTTTCTTGCAGGTAGCGTCTGTGAGAATCCACTCTGTGTATAGAGTAGATTGCAAATTGCAAAAACTCAGCACTCAGTACAGCAATATAGGACATATAACATCGTAGTTACTTGATTTTTATGGGTACTGATCTACTGATCAATCGTGGCATTTGAATAGCTTAGCCATTTTTTGAAATGCAGATCTTGCTATCTCTATCCTTGAACAGATCTTGCTTAAAATTGTGCGCAACATTGTCATATTATCTTGCGAGCACAACCGTTAGTTGCTGCAATAGTGACTTTTTGAGTTGTGCCGCTATTGGATTAAAAGTTATGATAATTTTTTTTGTTCAATAGTGACATTTTTGAGATTGCTGTTATTGTATGATTCATATTGGAACTTTCAGAGGGAAAAATGCTAGCTGCATCAAGTCTTAGACTGAGGTAAGCATATTTAATATATTTTTAGTACAAAATATAAGTTTGTGCTAATTTTAAATACATAAATTTTAGATTTGAGAAAGTAAACCAAACTGGGGAATGGAAAGTTTACGACACGAAAAGTACAGCTAATGAATCTGACACAACTTGCTTGGCTAAAGATGAATCTAAAAACACACAAGAAATTAATTATACTCTTATACTCTACTTAATATTGACGAACATCACTTGGAGATTAACAAAGAGCCAGTACCTTCTACATACGATTAGTATTCAATATATTGGACATCAAATTTTTAATGAACCTGTCTTTTTATTCTACAGATAGTAGCGGTGAAAGAGAAAAACTAGTGTTACGGATGCAATTAAAAGAATTACAACGCTGAAATAGAACTTGGGAGGACATGTTACCAGAGTCAGATATGGAAGATGGACCAAGAAAATTTTAGAATGGAGACTTACGATGCTATCGTAATAGAGGACGTCACCCAGCAAGGTGGTCAGACGATTTCAAGGGCAATCAGCACAACTGAATTCAAGGTGCTCAAGATTGGATACATTGGAATTATCTACAGGGAGCCTATAGTCACCAGTGGTCTCAAAACGGCTAATGATGATGATGATGATTTGATGAGTAGCAGTGATAGTTCTGATTCACCATTGAGTGAAGTTGATAATTCCGAGGGAGATCCAAAATACTCCGACAGTAGCTCATCTTTATGTTCAACCAGACCTTCTTCTTAAACAAACAAGGTAAATGATAGTGAAAATTCTCCAAAGAAAGAAAAACCTCAAAAATGAAAAAGGAACGTTACCAGGGAGTTGAGAAACACCGGTCAGGCCTATCTTTGTCAACCGTTTTCCATCCACTCCTGAATGTAGGTCTCTCCCAATTGCTTCCATCTTTCTCTATCTTGCGCCAATCTAATCCACTGTTTGCCTGCCACTGTTCTTATGTCATCTACCCATCTTTTTTGAGGTCTTCCCATGCTTCTTGTTGTCGTCCTTGGTCTCCATTCTAGAATTCTCCGTGTCCACCTGTTGTCATTATATCGGGCTACGTGACCTGCCGAGCGCCATTTCATTTTAGTCATTTCTTCCACAATATCCCTAATCTTCGTTCTACGTCTTATCTCGGTGTTTCTAATCTTGTCTCTCAGGGATATTCCAAGCATGATTCGTGCCATTGCTCTTTGCGATGTTTCTAATTTTTAGCAGATTTTTTGGTAAGGGCTACTGTCTAGGTACAAACTAGTAGTATGCATGTGTTATATACCTTTTGTTTTAAGTTTATAGGAATGGAGGTGTTTTTCAAGATATATGCTAGTTTGCCGAAAGCGCCCCATGCCAGTTGAAAAACGTGCCATCTAGAAAGCTTCAGCAACCTTGCGGTGACAACTGCAGATTAAAATGTTGTACAAAATTCACCCAACTAGAAAGAGAACAGTTTTTTTTAAACTATTGGTCTCAAGGCAATATTTACCACAGAATAAATTTTATTTTACGGTATTGCTTTCGATAAATCCTCCTTATAGATATCCCACGAGAAATAGAGCTGACAGGAACGTGAATCATGCCTTTTTTTTTGAAAAAAATGATACAAGAAAAATGAGATGAATTTGTTGTAAATGATGAACGGGGGAAACACAATTATCATTTAACAATTTCTAATGAATTAAAAGAAAGTGTAGGAATACACAACTATTCATGTAATTGAGCCACACATAAGCCAGATGTATGAAGACTATAAAAAAGAACGTGTCCACCAATAATAATTCGACGATGTATTTTCGACTGAGTCTTGGTTGACTTCACTGAGATGTTACCCGTGCATACGTTTTCTGCAATAGCGAATGAGTCTAGGAATGTAGTCATATAATAGGAGCTAATGTGAATGATTTAAAAAATACTGATTCCAGTAAATATAAAGAAATCGAATCGCTGGTATATAGTCTATTATGGACCCCCAGTCGAACCAATTGTTCATTATCCCGTTTTGAATATAGATGGCCCTAAGGGCTTCTGTTGGACCCCAATGACTTTGGTTGGGAATCCATACTTCAAAATATGTATGTAATTGGGAATGATATTATATTTCAGAAAAAGTTTAGTAGTAAATCGTTACGAGTAATAATTTCTCTTCTCTGGGATAAAAATCAAAAATTTCATATTTAACACTGTGTTTTTTTATTATACATGGTAACCATGATACTAGAACTAACAAGATAAGTCAACGCGCATGTTCTTGCATCTCTCTCGCACACCTGTGACGTAAACCCGAGACAACTTTAATGGTGCCAAGTTAAATGCTCTATCTGTTGCTATCCTGTGTGCTTCAAAACGTAGTGAATGAGATTTTTATTTATTCATTGATGTAGTAAAGACTTTATATATTATATTGGTATATAAATTTTGTGGTGAAAACATTCAGTTTACTGTGTTAATATCACCTAATTTATATATCGTACGCAACTTCCTCTCGACTACCTGTAGCTACTTTATAAAGAAGACTAATTATTTGGTTGCCATAATGTATTGCGCAGTGGTGGGTTGTTTAACCAATTATAATAAAAAAAGCAAATCTTTTTCGAAGTGTCGTTTTTTTTGTGTTTCCTAGAGACAAACAAATGCGTAAAATATGGGTCTTCAAGTGTTTTCAGCGAGACAAATTTAATGTAGAAACTGCGAGAATATGATCAAAACATTTTACAGAAGCTGACTATTGTTTAAAAAAAACTATAGTGGAATATTACTACTAATATGTAGTATATTTAATTATGAAATTGTCACTGAAGAGATCTTTTCCTCGCTAAACATTCCTAGTGGTGATACATAAATTAACCCTGAAGATTTAATTGACAGTCATCAAGATTTTATTAATTCGGATATAAAAGACCTGAAACGGGATGGATTGGAAAATTTAGCCGGTTTCATTGCATTTAAGTTACAAAAAAAAAAGAAATACTTGGATATATTCCGGACGCTAACGATAAATTGTTTACTTGGGTAAACCACGTTTCTGTGGGTGGTTTACTCAAACCAACACTGGAATTTGTAACTAAATCTAGTTAACTGGAACATATTTTTAGTAGTTATAATGGCAACAAATTAAAAATAACTAAAAATTATTTAAAAAACCTAATAGAATCTGCAAAATATGTAAATGTTGCGAAGATGTAAAATTACTTTTTTTATATGTAAAATGTATCTTAAAATACTAATTCTAAATAAAAATATTAAAGATAATTATAATATCCGCAAGAGAAAAATCACGAAGATTGTAAAATAAATGTCTAAATGATATTCATAAAGTCTGAAGTATGACCTGCTTTTCCTTATATTTCAAATTATTTACATTTTACCGGTCTTTTATATTTAATTTGTGTTTTGTAGCAATATCTATTTTGTTTGTAATACACACAATCAAATCGAAGATTCATATATTTCTTTAATTAATTTTACAAATTACTAATTAATTTTCAAACCACGTTTTCACAGAAAGTAACTTGTTATGACTTCTTAGTGCAAGATATGGCATCGAGGTATACTTACCGTTAATTGTTTAAGTTTCGAAGTTGTTCATTACAGTAATGGAACAACGTTGCCACGTGATGCATCGTTAAAATAAGATCCACACAAGTCCCGTGGCTTTGTCTCTCTATGACGTCATGCGCAAAGTCGATTAAAATTAGAACGGCAAGTGAGCATACCTTTTTTGTTATAGTATCATGCATGGTAACTAATTCTTGTTAAGTTTTAAAAAAATAAAATTTCGTAATATTAAGTCATCGATGATATATTTAAGAATATATTTAAATTTGGTAAATCGACTAAAGACTATGTCGACAAGTCAAGACTACGACACGACAAAAACTGCAGTGATTGACCATGACAATCTTCCTTTAGATTAACTTTTAAAGTATATGAGGAACTAGATTAAACCATAATATTATATCGAAAATCTAGACACTTTATAAAAACACCACAACAATAAAAACACAACATGGCCCTGATTCTAATTGAGTTTTCGACTCAAAACATGTCGAAATTAATATGGCGACGTCGAAATGCGACTTTGCGAGCCTTGTGGATTTCAGCTGAACTAACCAAACGACGTCACTAATTTTCGATTTATCGAAATTAATTTCAACTTCAAGAAAGTGGTTGAAATTTCATTTTGAGTCGAAATTAATCTGACATGACTGGCTGGACTGGGAGGAGTGAACTTATGTTTAGTTTAGGCGGTGTTGTGTTTTGATTCTTGCAAGGAAAACTGAGGCAAAAAGTATTAATATGGCTGCGTTTTACGGACATTTGCTGGTTGTGGAGGAATTAGAGAGGATAGATATCCGACGCTCACAACAGAGGATAAGAAGAATGTTACGGGATACTCAAAATCCTTTTTCACTAAATGATGCTCAATTTAGGCAGTAATTCCGGCTTAATAAACAAGCTGCAAATTATTTGATAAGGGTATTAGAACCATATTTGGAGGATGGTGTTTATGCCTCTAGGATACCCAAAATGTTTAGGGTAAGTATTACTAAGCTGCAGTAAATTTAAAAATATATTAGAATATAACCACTAAGTCAAATCTTAGTGGTTATATTAACCTTAGTGGTTATAACTTAAGGATCTCCCACATCGCCTTTTTTCTTTCGTTGCCATCATGGCCAAGGAGTTTGCCCTTAGCAAAATCAGCATGGTCCTCCAAAAAAGCCACCATGATTTCCTTTTGCTCCACAGACAATTTAGTGCCACGATCACCAAGAGCCTCTCCATCCATTTTCTTTCAATTCAAAATATAATTGAGGATGGCCACTATAACAATTGGTTTAACAACTCAAAGAAGAAAAAAAAGACGTTCATGTAACGTAAACAAAACAAACATTCAACAATCGTTGTGCAGCGTGCAGCCAATAAACAAGAGGGCCAACCCAAATTTTCAGCAGTGTCAAAATGATAAAGTAAATATCCCCAGTTTTAACTACAATCGAAATAAATGAGAATCGCTAGAGATTGCGACTGTCATGGCGTAGTCGCTTTTAAATTTCGACATCAAAATGAAATAGAATCAGAGCCCTGATCACAGGAATTTATAGATGTCAAAGGTTGTTGCCTATTTCTGTATTTTATTAAACGTTATGAATGCAAAATTTTCATTTCACATTGAGAATAGTAATTTAACCGATATTCTTTGAAATATACATACCTATTAAAACTGTAAAAATATTGGAAATAGTTGTGCAGTTATTGTAATTATATAGTATGTCTGCACGATCTAGATCCCATTATAAATTAAAAAATATTAGAATTTATTCATAAATAATTTCAGCACAACAGCAAATCTTGTACAATGTAAGAGTAATTTGATCATTAATACAAAGTCATGAATACTCGTAGTTAATCAACCCTGTATAAATCTATATTTAGCACACCATACTTCAAAATTATGCGTATATATTTATAAAAATCGCAGTTGCACGTACTCCATATAGGATTTCAAGAAAATAAATAGAAGCACGCGGCAACATCGCGCCAACCTATTGCGCAGTACAATTGCAACATGGATACAGCGGCTTGTTTACTACGTGACTATGTTGCCGGTTTAAGTACCAATCAGTAATCAGATGTTTTACGAAAATTTATTGTAGTTTGTTAAGATTAGATATTTATTAAATTAAGAATTAAAAAAAACTTTAAAAATAACGCAATAAAATTTAAAAATAAACTCCAATACAAGAATATATAAATATCTTGATCAATATAAAATATAGATACAGTATAAAAAGTTAACGAAATATGCCAAAAATAGTGATGCTGTAGACAAGCTGTTTTTTTTTTATTTTTGTTCCATTTATAAGAACTTTATACAACCTGATTCACAATTTTACCAATTACTTAAATTGTACAATGGAACTTTACTTGACCCCAAATGAAAACGTGCAATAAATGACTGGCAATGAAATTTAAAAAATGTATTATTTATGTCTTTGGTATATCTATATGTAGTTTGGGTTTATCTTTTTTTTTTGTCTTTTGGTTGGTGTTTCATTGGAAGTTTATTATTATTATTTTTCCAAGTGGACCGGAAATTGTTTTGTTTTGTTGAAAAAATGCTTTAATTGAACCGCTTATTGCAGAAACAAGTCACATTTTGACGATTTTAAGTTTATAACACCAACATGTTTTTCTGTGGGTTACACACAATTTAATGCAGAATACAAATCCCGTAAGCATAGTTGATTTTATATCGATTCTTAGTCCCGGACTAAGGTTGTTTCTGCACTAAATTGTCAGTTGTCCATAACCTAAAAAATTCATAGTGTTTCTATGGACCGTGGAAGTGATGACGTAGATTTTATTGACATCTGTCAGTTTCACTTTCCAAACAAACCTTGTTTAGTGTGGATAATTTGTATTTTTCGTTATTTTTTTCATTTTTTTACAGAATCTTTCCGCTTTTTGCAATATCTAAGTATTCTAATAGTTACTACAACAATTTTACAAGGTTGTGTAAATAATAAAGCATGTTGTTTTATAAAAATAACAATAAAATGCATGTATCAATAAAGTAAGGTTAGAATGTCTTTAATTTAAACTTTTAAACTATATTTCATAGAAATAGAACACTGAATTATGATGGTATTATCGTAAAAAACACTATACTTAAAAGAAAAAGCAGCAGAGGAAGCAAAATGTTAACTTTATAGAAATTAAAAAGTCTTGAGATTGGGCATTTCAACTTTTGTTTGGAAAGTAATTGACAGTTGTGACGTCACACTTCCACTGTCCATTGTTTGATCTTATTGCTGCTTACAAAAAGCTATCTGTATATTGGAAGAAAAACGTTTATATTTTAATATTATTATGAACAACGATCAACCAACCACCAGTGCTGAAAACACTAAAGATGGAGAGCCTGCTACTAATAGGCGTAAGAGGATTAGAAAATCGGATGAATATCAGCGTAATGTTATCAGAAACTCTAGAGTTAAAGGGCAAACATATATTAGCTGCAAAAATAAGGCCATGGAAGCAAAGCAAATAGGACCTCAGTGCAAGTAAGACAATAAAAATATATTTTTAAGTTTGTAAAATACATTTTTTAGGTGTCTACTCAAATGTTTTGAAAAAGTGAACGAAGATCAAAGAAACATTATTTTTGGTAACTTTTACGGTATGACAACAAAAAAACGAACAGGATATATATCTACAAGGATTAATAGAAGTAATGGAGGTGTCTAGAAGAAGAAAACGTAATGAAGTAGGTAAAGATAGGAGAAGAAGTTATAAGCTCTTTGTTAATGTTGATGACACTAAAAAAAGATATGCGAAGGTGCTTTTTGAAATATTCACGCCATTGGAAGAGAAAGGCTAAAGATAATTAAAAGACTTGTGGTATGTGGTGTAATACCTACAGATAAAAGGGGAAAAATATAAAAGGAAACATTAATGATGCTGGAACTAGAGAACTTATCCGTAGCCACATAATACCGTACATTTCCAGTCAAAGAGTTCCATTACTCTGGTGAGAAATTTAAGTACTTAGATGCGAAACTTAATATAAAAATAATGCACGAATTATTTATTAAAAAGTATTCTGAGAGTACAGTAAAATACAGTTACTACAATGATTTTTTCATGAAAATTTTAATCTACATTTTGGTAGGCCACAAATTGACACATGCAATGTCTGTGAGGAGCTTAATTTAAAAATTAAAAGCCCTAGTCTTGGTGAAGCAGCAAAAAAGTAGAAGTTGCCGATTAAGTCGTACACTGCCGCCGAAGTAAAAAATTTTACACTGCCCTACACGATCAAGTTGAGGAATGCATTCAAAGAGATGATGTAGAAGCAATCGCCTTCGATTTTATGCAGAACCTTCAACTTCCTGCAATTCATGTACAAGACCTATTTTATATATCGCAGCTTACCGTTAATGTTTTTTGCATCACCAATATTAAGTCACGAAAATCCGTTCTTTATATTTACCACGAAGCAGAAGCACGAAAAAGCCCGAATGAAGTCTGCAGCTTTCTATTAGATTATATTGAAAAATATATTGGAATGCGTTACAAGAATGTGTTTGGCTTTAACGGATACAGGCAGATTTAAAAAATTCAACAATTTTTCCCACTTCGAGGTCACTCATATCTTCCCTGTGGCCGTGTTTTTGGGGTTATTAACCCTTTCGATACTGTTGCTGTAAAAGTACGATTTTCATTTGCAGCTTTGATGAGCGAGCGCCGTACTATTACGCAAATTAATCTCCATCGTTCAGATTCTGTCACCGTACATTTTTAAGTATTTACATTTTTGAAGAGCTATAATCGTAATAGTACGTTCTACATTGTCCATCTTGCTTACTAGTATCGTTCATGTACGTTACGATCCACAAATACACTATACTGATGCCGTACATACGCGTCAGCACATCACCCACCCTAACGCCGTACTTTCTGAATACCGTTTTTGAAGTTTTACGAAAACAAATTCCACTACTTCGATAAAACGAATATAAACAAACTGCCGACAAACGAAAAACGATTCAACCACTTCAATATAAAGAATGTAAACTACTGAGTGGCCGTCTTGATCGCGAAGTGCAAAATTTTTCCGGCGCCGTATATGAGCAACGCGCAACCGATACTTGGCTCGTAGCGAAAGGGTTAAAAGAAACCTCAGAAAATTTGACCGAGTTTATGACATCCATAAGTACACGGAAATCATTGTTACCTCAAGTAACTATTCACGGTCTGTGAAATTAAAAGGGAAAGTATTATAAATTTTAAAGACTGGTAGCTTAGGTATTATAAGTCTGGATGTGCGTCGACCGAGACACAGAAGTTAACAAGGGACCAACGAATTTCGTTCTTAATTTCCAAATTGCATCATTTTGTCTACAACGTTGATGCTCCCGGCAGTATTCGAACTAGTGAATACATTAATGATGCGATATGGAGTACCTTCAATGTTTCCATTCCAAAAACAAGCAATGTCACAGTTAAAATGCCAACTCAAATGGCATATAAAGACCCAATTCCAATACTAGAGGCGGTTGCGGTGATACAGGAGCACGGCGCTTACAAATCTATGTTTGAATTTAAAAGTATGTTTTTAGCAAGATAGAAACCACTTATCCTTATGAAAATATTCTTACTTATACGTGAAGGATTAAAGATTATAAAGTTTTTGTAATTCTATTAGTAGTTTTTTAGAAAACAAATCCTAAATATAACTAATTAAGTCATTTTTTCAACTAAAAATCGCAAATAACTTACAAAATTACCAAGAGAGAAAAATATTTACTTCGATGAAATAAGTCTAAAAAATTTGACTCGAGGCGATTCGGGAAATTGTTTTTTGTTATGTTATTTGTTAATAATAATTTTCGGCACACATTAAAAAAAATAACTTTAAACTTGAAAAAATATATAGATTCGAATAAAAAAGGTTTGTCGCGCTAGAAATGAAAAAAAAAATTTAGTCGGTATATTCCCTTTCTAATCGACTTTTTAGGGGTAAACCGCGTCCGCGCATGACACATTTCATTTTTTATTTATGTTTATCATATTACGTAACTAACAGTGTTATTGCTCGTGATCTTAAAATGAAATCTGCCAAAAGAAGAAATATCCTACTTTTCCCAAAAGTATGACGAACGCATAGAAAATCACCCAAACGCTTTGGTTCAAACCCTAATGAGTCATCCCGTCCAGCGAAGGTTAAGAAGACATCTTCCATGTGATCTGCCTGTCAGATTTTTCGAACCTAACGATACGAACATACCGAAGATACATGGATGTGCGCGGTAGAAGTCGCGGTCGAGGTTCATATCGATGACGGGCAGAACATACCGAAGATACCTTCCTTTCAGTGTCCTTTGCGGTTTCTGACATGTGTTTCAGGAATGTTAGCTTTTTTACATTGTAAAATTATGTACATGAGTAACAGAAGTGACGACAGTGAATGTATGTCTTCAAGTAAAAAGTAGTGGATTATTTGTAATTCTTTAAATTGCCAGCTTTTGGCTCATCCTATAAATAAAAAAGGCAGTATCTAGGAGAATACCATCACTTATTTAAAGAGCTTGGGAAACAACACTCAGACAGATTTTATGCTTATATGAGAATAAGTCTGGATACATTTCAGTATATTTATTAACCATCCGTATCTCCGGCGAATGTCGCGTGGTTTGAAAACGATCATTAAACTTATAATTTACCACACGATCAACGTAGAATTATTTTAACCTCTTTATTAAAAAATTTAATTTAATCGAAAATTCGAAGAAAAACGTATAACATTTGGCAACGTTCGATATAAGTTAGGCACAAGCACAGCACAAGTTGTACTACTACGTTGTTTGTAGTGACGAGAGTCGCGAGAGAGGGAGAGAGCAATACCACCCATTTAATTAACATGTAAAACACTATTTAGGATTAAAATTTTATGTAACTGCGGATAATTTTAACAGTTTTATAGAGTGTAACAACCTACGCACATTTTAACAATTAGTTTGCTTGTTAGGAATCTAACATGAGATTATCTACACATGTGTCAAATTAGTTTTTATATTCCACTTATTAATTAGATTTAGATATTGATTGACCCTTTCCTTTCAGTACGATGAAGATAACGCCAGGGCTGTCGTCATGACATGACATTTTGCATTTGTTGTTGTATAAAACTGTATTTTATTATTAAAGCAATTTCTGAATTTTTTATTTTTCATTATCAGCATCAACCAGAGGTATTGGCAAAATAACCATTTTTTGTAAAGTTTAGGTAGGTATGTTAATGCCTTGTTACCAAGTAAAATCGGCTTCATTATTACATCTAATACGCTACGATATCTCAGGCTAATACCGATCCGATAAACATGAGGATTTCTATATTTTGAACTCTCCAACGGACTAAGTTGGGTCGGTGATTCCAGGGCATCTTGTAAGTCTTTGTAACTATCGCTATGGACGAAATGTGCTCAACTCAAAATGCTCGTAATACAACTACACCAGAACTCGTTACATTCCATAATGTAAAAGAGGGAGTAAACGTTGTGGTACAGTTTATGTGGCTAGAAATATTCGTCGTCGGCCAATAATCATATATAAATTGATGCACGATGCAGCATGTTTTCTTTTTTATAAATCAAACAACCTCTATTGCAAATTTAGTTAGGTTGTCGACTTTTCTTTATATTTGGACATAACTCTATCATGGACAAAAGTCCATGATAGATTCGAAAAAACAGAGTCGAAGGGCTACATATGGAATCCACGGAATACTTATATAGAAAAAGAATGTCACAGAAGATTGCTGAGAATGAAATATTAGAATACAATAACATCGAGGAAAGATGGGAAAAACTAAGAACTAACATTAACGCAGCAACAGAAGCACTTGGAGAGAAAAGTAACAAACACTAACATATCGAAACAGAAAATCTCATGGTTTAGAGAGCAAGTGAAGACAAAATGTGAAGAAAAAAGAAAGTCTTTTTACAATACAGAACACAACAAACACAACAGGCATACAACCACTATAAACGAATCAAACGAAACAAATACTTTAGTTAGACAAATAAAAAGGGAACACGACTTCTACGGAACACAAAAAGAAATATGAAGAATGATCAGAGGACAAAGAAAAGAGATGAACGAACTTATAAAAACGACACATATTTGCTGCAGATGACGAGAATGAATCATTAACACAAAAAGTGACGACAACGATGAAATAAATATTCAGAAGGGAGAACTAAAGGAATCTTTATGGAAATTAAAAAATAGAAAATCACCGGGGGATGATAGAACATCGAACGACCTCCTAAAGCAGGGAGTACCAGATTTGACCCAACAACTATTAAAATTGTTCAAAGACTAATAGAACAAAACAGAATATCACAAGAATTGAGATCAAGTATCCTAATACCTCTATTCAGAAAAGGGATAAATCAGACCAGGAAAACTACAGAGGAATCAACCTATTAAACTTCTTCTTCTTCCTTAGCTTTTACCTTTTAAGAGATCGCTGTTTCTTACTCTTAGTCGCCACTCATTTCGGGCCATCGTATCTTCTTCACCAAAACCTTTTGTGTTTTAAGTCCTCTTCCACACAGTCCTTCCGTCTTTTCTTCGGTCTTTTTCTATAATCAGACGTGACCATTGCATTGCAGCTTTGTTCTTGAATCTTTTTTGTGACTGTAGTCACCCCACTCCGGCTCTTTCCTTAATCAAGTTGTTCCCGATACTGTCCCTTCTAGTCTTACCCAACATTCACTGTAACATTTTCATTTCAGCTACTCCATCTTCCTTCCTGAATCATCTTTACAAGCCACACTTCACCAGTGTACACCAACCCAGGCCTCACCACACTCTTGTATATCTTTCTTTTCAGCGCTTTCCCGATTTTTCGATCGCAGAGTACCCCGCTCATTCGCTCCCAGTTAAACCAACCAGCCTGTATCCTGTGTACAATCAACCTATTAAACACAACCTTAATATCGACAACCAAAGTGATAACAAATAAACTGAATGAATTATAATACTAGCAGAACAACAACAGAGTTTTAGATTGGGAAGATCGTGTACCGAGGCTATATTTACAATGAGGCAAGTGCAAGCTAGATCCACCTTCAATCGGATGGGGGCCATCTTCAAGAGTCACAACCTCTCTCTTGATACAAAAGTAAGAATGCTGCGTTGCTACGTCTTCTCTGTCCTTTTTTATGGTGTTGAATCGTGGACCTTGAACGAAAATATGTGCAGAAAACTGGAAGCATTTGAGATGTGGCTATATCGGAGAATGCTTAATATCCCGTGGACTACCGAGTCACAAATGAGGAGGTCCTCAGAAGAATGAATAGGAATCGAGAAGTACTGACCACCATCAAATCTCGAAAGTTACAGTTCTTCGGACATATTATGCGAAATGAATCCAGATATACTCTCCTTCGAGCCACCCTGCAAGGAAAAATATTTGAAAAACGAGGTCCAGGAAGAAGAATAATATCTTGGTTAAAGAACCTCAGAATCTGGTTCAATACAACATCTGTGCAGCTTTTCCACGCTGCTGCAGATAAGATAAAGATTGCCATGATGATCGCGAACATTCGTAACGGATAGGCACATCAAGAAGAAGAAGAAGTGCAAGAGAAATAACTAAAATACAACAAACGGGCATATTTATGTTTCGCGGACCTGACAGGTTCAAATTACCGGACGTTATCCACTTATTGTACGCAAGAGAGATACATAAATATATACACAACGAGTATGTTACAGCTCAAGCCGTTTCTCTCTCTCCCTTTGAGCCAACGATTCAGCCAGTCTGCCATGCAGACGAAGATGATTTGCAATGTATGCTTCACTAATTTAATATAGCCTACAGAAAATTTAAAATGATAATTTCACCAAAAAAGGCAAAATGCATGGTTATAAGATTAAATAGATGTAAATTGGAGATGGAGCGACAGACAATAGAACAAGTGATGGAGTTTAAATATATGGATATCACACAATCTCGCTAGCTACCTATATAAAAGGCTAGGACGACAAGGCATACTGTTTACCCAGTAGGGTAACGACGCCACCTAGGAAAGAAATTTGACCTACCAACATCTGACATTTCAATCATATTTTATTCTTGAAACGATACGGTTGATTTATTGCTAATTCATTCTACAAATTGATGATTCAAATATTGTTAATCAGAAATTTTACTACAATTTTTTCGCAAAATTGCTCAAACTATTGGTACTATAATTATTGTAAAAAAAGATCTATGTGTATAATTTATCATTGGGTAAGATAAACATTCACTTACTATCAAAATAAAATAAAATTAAATTAAAACTAAATAGAATTAAATAAAATTGAATCAAGTTAAACAGAATTACATAAAATTAAATAATATATATATATATATATATATATATATATATATATATATATATATATATATATATAACAAAAGATATACCCATAAAAGGGATACCGTTTCTGCCTCATTTCTCATGTAAAATTCCATAAGGAAACGCTAAGTTTCATTTTCAGCGTTTTGTGGTGGTGGTATAATAGTTTGTCGGATCGTGACGTATGATACATCATTGGAAAGGAGAAGAGGTAGGGAATATATTGAAATACCATATTCGCTACCCTGAATGCCTAAATGGCATTACATACGAGATATCATAGGGCACTATGGATAAAAATAGATTTATTATAAGACAAATTTTAATTTACTGACTTAAAGGATTTAGGCTGAGTACGAAATAAACCACTGATCGAACTCTAACAAAGAAAACAAAGGCTGCCAAAAGGACACCACACAGCATCTTCGTTATTAATGAACGGATAGCGACATACGAGATATCACATGACACTATGGATGACACACTATATGCGTAAATTTGCTTTATTGGCCTGAAGAAGGCCTTTGACTGAGTATAAAATAAACAACTAGCCGAATACTAGTTCTTGAGTAATTGAGTAAGTAATTTGAGCTTGTTTTCAAGAGTTTTCAACTCTTGAAAACAAGCAAGACAGTAACAATCCCTATACTAACAGGGCTATTTAATATGTTTCCATAATAGCAAAATCCTTAAAGACTGGAATGAGAGTCTAGTAATACTCTTACACAAAAAGGGAACAAATGTGGCCAAAAGAATTGTAGACCTATATCGTTGCTCACTAAAGTATGCAAACTGTTTTTAAGAATTATTAACAATCGGTTAACTTACAAAATGGATAATTACGAACCGGTTGAACAGGCTGGCTTTCGCGGTCACATTCTAGATTGTGGTATGCCTATATAATGGCAATGAGATAAAACAAGTCTAAGAATATATCTACCTAGGACATTTTCTGAAACTTGACAAAAAGAATCAAGGTGCGGAAATAACTAGAAGATTATGACTGGATGGGCAGGATTTGGAGCAGAAAGAGCAATGGAAAGAGCAATGTTAGGTATACAACTGTCAGATAAAAAGAGGAACAACTGGGTAAGATCAAAAACAAAAGTTGAGGATATCACAACAAAAATTGCCAAACTCAAATGGAGCTTTCCATTTCACACAGCTAGACAAAAAGATCAATGTTGTAATGCCACAATACAACATTGGAAACCTTACATAGGTAGACGACAAAGAGGAAGACCACAGATGAGATGGGTAGAGGACATAAAAAGAATAACTAACCGAAACAATTTGAAAGAATGTTGCCCAAGATAAAGATCGATGGAAGAAGTTAGGAGAGGTCTATGTAAAAAAATGAACTATAGAAGGCTAAGAAGAAGAAGTGCTTAAATAAATGCTAAAATAAAAATATAAAAGAGAAAATTCATTACCAACGATATTCAACCAAACACTAGCAGATTGAGAAAACTAAAATGGAAAATGGAATAGATATATACAGGGTGGGCCCATGTTTTGTTCTTATTGATGCAAAAAATGCTCTGACTATCAAAATAGTTACTTAATCCATAGTCTCCCTGTGGTATTTTTGATCGGTATCACCAAATCCTAGTATCCCAAATCCCAAGTATTGAAGTAGATCCTATACTTACCACATAAATTTGCACTCACAACCGTAGTTACCAGCCGATGTGTAATACTTCAAATGTCTTTCAAATGTTTTCGTTTTAAATACAAAATAGGATCTGTAGGTATTCTAAAGGACGCTTTTAGCTTATTGTAAAAAGTTATGAACAAATAAAATAAGGCAAACTTAAAACTACTGTTGGTAAGTAACTGTCAAAAAGTAGGAGACTCAGGGTTAACTGATAAAAATTTTAACAACTTTAGGAAATATTTTAGTGCTTCATTTTCATTCTGTAAACTGTATTGTTTATTATCAAAATTGTGTACACTATTCAGCAATATTACTACTTAAATGCTCCAAAATTTTAGAAAACACTTGATCAACATCTCTATTGCTGTATACAGATTGTTTGGAGAAGGGGCCTTTCGGGCATCCAATAAAATAAAATTGGCCAATTGGTTACAGTCAGGTGCATAAACAAAACACACAAACATAATAAATAAAATAAACTTATTTATTAATAATCAATTAAGTTAAAGATTTAGATTATTATCACATTTACATATAATTATATCAAGTTTGGTTCATTAAAGGCATTTGCAACAGCTATCACTATCATTATTTGGAAAGAAAACAGAACCAAGTTCAAATCTTTGTTAAATAGTGTACACAATTTTGATAATAAACGATAACATTTACAGAAACAAAAAATGCTTTCTGTGATTGGTTATATTATGTAGGTGTTCTAATATTTCAACTTCAAGTTCGACTATCTCAACTAAGCAAGTCAAAATACCAAAGAAATTCATTGTTCGTCTGCAGACAGGCTGTAAAAAAGTAAAATAAAACAGACTGAAGTTCACTGTGCATTTCTTCATTATTTAAACAAAATGTATATTTGCTTTATCCTAATGTTGACCTGAAGCTATTTTGATTGTGACATTTTACCATAATTTACTATTTTTATTGGAAGCCTTAAAAATTTTGAAAAGAAATGAATTCCACTCCTAGAAATTTCAATGTCATTGAGAACTTAAGAGAAGATGCTGAGAGAGGAGCAGAATTTTGTTATGAAATTTTAGAGAAGGCTAATGCAAGCAGAAATTTGTTCTTTAAAAATTTTGTTTAGCGATGAGTGTACATTTACATTAAATAATGAACCAAATGTTCAAAATTATAGGACCTGGTCAACAACAAAGCCTGAGGATACTATTGAAACAATACCCAATATTGTTAAAAAATAAATGTATGGTTATGAATATTTTAACACAATATTATTGGACCATTTTTCATAAGGAAAATTTAAATTCTGAAAAGTTTTTGACTTGCTACAAGAAGAGATTTTACAGAGACTTGCAAAAGTAACTTGAGATTAAGAAGCCATTTTTAAATGGATGGCTGCCCTGCACACAATAGTCAGGATATTAAGGAATTTCTTAAAAATACATTTCATAATTATATGATTGGACTAACTGTAGAAGTGATCCGAGATTGGGATCAAACAATTATTTTATCTGGGGGCATCTAAAATGCAAAATTTATTATGTCCAAATATTTACAGATATTGAAGCATTAAAAATGGGAATTAATGAAGTGTGTGCAAATTAATGTTAGAGGAGAATTTTACAATCCCCTAAATTTCTAAAATATCTTCAAAATATTTATTAATTACATATAACTAGTTTTATGCTCGACAGTGTAGGAAAAATAATTTGAGGCAGAGGAAACATACATATAGAAGAATCACTTCCACATTTCATGCTGCCTGTAACAATTCCCTAATATTCAATATATTATACCATCATCCTTTTAAAAAATATAACCAATGGCAATTTAATTACATAAAATGATTCAGACAATTTTCAATTAACAGTAAAAGTTAAGTAAGTATAGTATAATATTATTCAACCATTAATATAGTCCATTGATAAACACCTTTTACTTTATTATTCTACAAACAAAGGTTATTTACTATTATCAAGAAAACGTGTAACAATTTTTCTGTATTATGTATAAAATATAAAAAATTTGAATCTATCCCATATTTCTAACAGATATTAAATAAATACTGCTTTGACACCAGAACAATTATTTTTTCAGAAAATATCAATTCTACAATGGGTATTTTCAATTGTTTATATTAGTTTTTCATGTTATCAAATTTACTAGATGATCAAACATATTTTATTGACATAATTTAATCATTATCAGTTTCAGTTCAATTTAAATTTTGTTCTGCTCTCGAGCATGCGCACTACAGCTATCACCCAAAGCAGTGCCTCTTTAAATTATTTAATTTGGAATGCCAATAGAATTTTTCAAAAATATAACAACTTTTATAGACAGGAATTTGATTACTGTTATATCTACTTAATGACTACCAAAATCATATTAGAAATTATTGATTACTGAAACAAACGAGAAAAGAATGTTGACGAGCATGCCTAGATATCATCAGACCATGGTGTGATACAAATGATTACTTAATTTTTACTTTAAAACTAGTTGTCATGGCTAACTTACGCAAACACTGTGTTCTTCGATGACTGCCATTTCTTCAAAATTCATTGTGGTAATTAATTTCTAAAGACAACTTCTAAAACTTGCAAATAAAGCACTCAATCAACACAAAAACAGCTCAACGTGTCTTGTTATTTACAAACATTACAAGGTCACCCAATATTTTCCTCGCTTCCTCACGTCATTAGTCGATAAATTGAAACAACTTTCGCTGCCATCTCTACGACAATAGTGTAACCTTATTTGTCTTGCTTCATAAAATCACAGAAATAATATTGTACATAAAATATAAACAACTTACATAGAATTAAGAACTTCGTATATTCGTATGCATAATGGTATATTAATTGTTTACTAAAAATAAAATAAAAATTTATTCAAAAGGATTACAAATCTTTAAATCGTTTTCGGCCCAGTATTAGCAGTGAAGAAACATTAAAAGTATTTGAAACTAGCTACGTAAACGTAAACAGATGTAGAAACCCTTTTCTTACATGAAAATCAGTGTGAATTTAAATATGATTTAAATCATCGTTTAAATACATTAATGACAAGTTCTATGTTAGATCTAACATAAAGGGAAGTGGGAACCACAAACCATACATACCTAGAGTATGTATGGTTTGTGGTGGGAACCATGATACTATGATTAAGAAGATAAGATATTGCGCATAAGTCGTGACGTAATTGGAGACTTGCATGTTCGTAATGTCAGTTTTTTGTATGTGTCAATAAATAATCTTTATTAAATAGTTTGTAGATATCTTTTTGTGTACGATTATTGTAATTATTAAACCTTTATTTAATATTATTATTTTGCTAATTAAATAATTTCATCACAGAATGCATAAAAATCCCATTTAACTTTAACAAGAATTCAAATCTGATCTCCAATGACGGCATGCGCGAACACGACCGATTTTGTGCTACGGGAAGATCCTATCTTGTTAGTCATAGTATCATGGTGGGAACATACAATACATTGTACATCTTCCCTGCTCGAAAGGGTAACATCGTAAGCGTCTTTATTCTTTGATCGTAACATCAGTCGGCTATGGCTATGGTATACTCCATTCGCTTAGCTCGGTCGGGCATATTTTGACAGATTCATTGTCGGAAACCTACAAAATAACAATTCCTACTTCTCAGTATTAATAGCTCAAGTAACCTACTATTGAAGACTTCTTTCTTAAAAAAAAGAATTATTCTAAATAGTGGAAGTGTATACTAAACCTATCAAATTTTGGGTAGTATATATTTAAAAAAAATATTTTAGTTGTTATAATTTAACATAACTATTTATTATATGGTGCAGATAAATAAATTTATTATTATTTTATTTACTATTAATATTGGCTATGAGTACTTGTGCTTGGTTGTACAGTAATTTCCACCTTCGCAAAAAAATAATTACTAAATTCACTAGACAGTTCGGACTGGGAATAGCGAACCGACTATATTATGGTATTATTTATATACAGCCAAACCATTGTGACTTTCCGCTTTTACTTTGTAATTATTGTGCATCGATTGTGTGACCTCCACATTTTTGACAAAATCATCTCTCCTGACATATGACTAATGACAGACAGCATGACAGCAAAAATACATGAAAATGAACACATCAAAACAAACCAATTGAAAGCAATCCACATTGTTTTGAATTTTAATGTTATTTGATTAAAATTATAAGTTTATTAATATTTTTGTAAAATCAGAATGACCAAGACGTATCCAACCGACTGGGACATAAACAAATATAAGGATGATACAGAACCAGAGCATCACTGGGAATTAAGGAAGATGTTTTTTGAAGCCCATAAAGGCAACTTCAGTGAAGACTACTTAGTTGCTTTGGGAAAGGCTTTTACCAACATTGAGTTTATGGGTTGCATGTAAGTTAGATAAGTTTCAAAATTATTCATTTAACAATTTGTGATTTTTAGGTATCCTCAGAAATTAATGATTCGAATAGCTGAACTTTCTAAAGATGTGGCAAAATCTTATAGGGAGGAAAAGAAATCAAAGTTGCAACGAACATTTGTAACTGCTTCTAGCGCGGCTGAAACCAGAATAAGTAAGTATATATTATGTTTTAATTTAATCATTAAGAAAGGCAGAGTTCAAGTAAGTATAGTATTCCTATCTCTACATTGAAAATCCTGTTTCATGGGTAGAAAAATATGATTTCAAAGTCAAATGTCAGCCAACTAAAGTCACATTTTCTAATTGGTTTTGCTTCTGGTGCCTTGTGTATAGGTTATAAAATTGCATTCATACCCATAGAATATAATACAAGATAACAAAGAATAACAAATTTGCCATAATAATAATAAAGTTATGAGGTACATACTTTTATAACCATGTAGGATGAAAGATCTCACAGGTGCTTTCTGAATGTAGCTACACAAAACAATTTAACTATTAGTTACTAGTGATTTTACCAGTCACATGTGATGGTAGATCCAATCAATAATTGCCATCTACAGTCACTCATTTTACTTTATGTATCTTCTAAGTATCATAACAGAAAGCGGAGGTACAGAGGATGACATTCGTATGAGGATATGAAAAGCTCAACAAGCATTCAGCATGCTCAACCCTGTTTGGAGATCTGGTGAATATACTACAAGGACAAAGATCCACATATTCCAGTCCAATGTCATGTCTGTTGTACGCTATGGATGTAAAACCTGGAAAGTGACAAAAACTCTTACAGATAAACTGCAGGTCTTTATTAATAAATGTCTATATGAATATCTACCACACCTGACTGAGCAAAAAAGGGTAGAACATCAAATAAAGTCCAGAAAGTGGGGTTGGATTGGTCACACACTAAGAAAAAATAATTCCAGTATTGCAAAGACTGCTCTAGAGTGAAATCCCCAAGGAAGAAGAAAAAGAGGTCGCCCAGTACAAATTTTATTTAATTTTGTTTAAATTTATTTAATTATATTTAATGCTATTAAATTCTCCTTACCTTTATTTAATTTTATTTAATTAAACATAATTTTATCTATTTTTATTTAATTTAATTTTATTTTGGTAAAACATTTGTTAACCATCTTCTTCTTCTTCTTCTAATGGCGCTACAACCCTTTGTGAGTCTTGGCCTGCTTAACAGTGTTCTTCCATTCTGCCCTGTCGGATACTTTCCTTCTCCACTGCTTGATGTTCATGGTTTTAAGATCCCTCTCTGTCGTCCATCCATCTTTTACGGAGCCTTCCTCTTGTTCTGTTTCTTTGGGGCTTCCATCTCTGGACTACTTTTACAGCTCGATTATCTGGCATTCTTTCTAGGTGACCAAGCCAGTTTAGTTTTTGTGACTTTACAAATCTAATGTCTACAACATATTCTGCAATATTTCGGTCACATGGTTCGCAGAGGTGACAATAGTTTGGAGAGATTTGTTTCTGGAAACATTCCGGAGAGAAGATGAAGAGGACGATCACCAACTAGATGGTCCGGCCAAATTAAGAATTCAGCTGGAAACTCATTTTGCTTTTTTTGTTTGGTTGGGATTTTGAATTATTTCCAGAATTTTTCACAATCTCGGTAGTCCAGGCCAACAGTAACTCACTTCATGTTTCAGCTTGTTAACCTTCAACCTGATCGATGCCGAGAGACGGTTATGTTCTGTTTTGACGAGGAGATCTCGATATTTTTTATACTCTCTGATGAGTCTGCACTTAATTTAGATTTTAGCGAGAATTCTAGGAGGAAGTGTTGGATATTGTATTTGGTGTTTGGAATAATAAGAGAGAAAGCTTCTTGAAGACGAGTTTTAATTTGTGAAATCCCTGTCTCAATTTCATTAGTTGTTGATAGTTTACTTAACTCTAGAATATTTTGGGTCATAGCGAAATAGTTCCCCATTTGCCTTATGATAATCTGTTCTACAAATTACAGATATTCTTTGTTTTAGCAGGTTTCATGAGGTTAGTTTTGACCAGGAGAGGATCAGATGTCATCAAGTTACCTATGAAAGAGATATGTTACAGTTATAAAAAAACTTGTAGGTTGTAGAACATTAACACAAATACTTATATGCAGCTTTTACTTTGATGAATTGCTTTATTTTATTTATTGTGAATTTTTCCATATCATCTGGTAATCCGAACATTCCACTAATCCAGCAGTCTCTAGTTTTTAATGGTGTCGAATTAGTGGGATTCTATTGTACATATAAAATAACCATTTGTTTTTTAATTTCAGAAAATAGGAGACAAGATCCTGGTCCAGCACAAAGAGGAAGAAGATAATTGAAAGACTTTTTATTAGTTTTATTACATAAGAATTTATGTTAAAAGGGTACATGAATTAAAATGAAAAGCCTCAATGTAAAATTTTACTAAAAACATATATACATAAATAAAATAAATTCTGGATTCATTATAATTAATAATAGTGACAAAATAAAGTTTGTATTGCAATAAATAAAATACAATTTTTATATATATTTTTTAGTTTTATTATAGCTTTTTACAGTATGTTGATTTTATGATTAGGCATAACCCAGTAAAATGGCAATGTCTCCACTTGTCATTCCTCCACAAGAAATCGCGAGATTCGTGTGTTTACTTTTAGCAATTTGTGTAAATTACTGAAATAAGTTTACCTCATGTGCCTTATCAAATATTTGTGTTCGAGTTTAATAGCCACGATGTTCTTCTACCAGGTCTCATTTTTTTTAATGATCAGTTAATATATTTGAGGTCCATCCTTAATCCACTGGATATTTTACAGCAAATGTTCTAAATATATATGTTTCTTGTCACTTTAATAATGTGCCACACAACCTGCATAACAATGTTAATTACCTCATTACCATTTTTGACATCACCTAGCAATAATTGTGCCAGTCATTTGCAATTTTTCGTTCGCTATTTGTTTCCTATACTGCACGAAATGTTTTCTATTAAAAGTTTGAAAACAATGTCTAAACCCAAACCGTTTCACATCCAAACCACCTCACCAACACGCACTAACCAAGTGCAATGTTTTAAATTCTAAAGATTCCAAAAGTTATTTTCCATGAAAGAGGAAACGACTGAACGCCCTTCAGTGTTCGGCGGCTTCAACACCCCTCAACTAAGGTAGCTGTTAGAGCAGAGGGTGCTAAGAATACTTAAAGAAGATCAGTCTACTATAAAGAGCAACAAATGCATATTATTTCATACAATGTGAAAACTCTTATATCGGACCTGATCGAATTAGAGGAAGAGCTGAAAACAATAAAATAATACACAGAAATAAGACGAAGAAAAACCCAAATTACTCTTAAATTAGGATACCCATTTCATTTTAAAAGAGAAGAGGACACATGAAATGGTGGAGTAGGATTCATTATACACAGAATACAAACAAAATAGAAAAGCCCGAGGATTGTATACCTCATATTCAAACTAAATGCAAGATATAACCTTAAGGTAATCCAGACATGCTCCAACCACTACCCACTCGGATGAAGAAATTGAAGATTTTTATGAGTACCTAGAAACAGCATTACACCAATATAAATGTTTATATGGGATTAAGCCCCAATTGTTTGTAATGAAAATTACATTTTTAACTAACATTTGACGTTTCGATTTCCGCTCCAGAAATCGTTTTCAAAAAAGATTTAAGAGAAAGTTTTAAGAATTATGTGAAAAGAGTATAACCAACAAGTTGTTGAGGAGGTTATTTTTCAAAATTGACGGTTGACTTACTTGGTAAAAGTCTTTTAGGCAACAGCCATGCTTTTGGCTTAAAAAAGTGTATAATTGTGGCTTAATCCCGTGTACACATAATAATTAACTCAGACATGCCACTAAAAAACAGTTTCAGAAATACTTGGAAAGAGCCCAGAAAAGAAGTTTGAGAATGAAGAGACAATAGGAAATAGCCAAAGATGGAGCAAATAAAGCAAAAGATTTTAATCAGATTAATGCATCCGAAATGAAAATAATATAATACTAGTTCACGCAAAGGATGTCAAAAAGCAATGGAAAAGTATTTTGACAGTTTATTAAATATAGAATTTGACCGAAACCCAATGCAGCTAATGAAGACAGTAACAGCAATGGTCACCAAAATAACAAAGGAGGTAAGTTGTTCAAGCCCTTCCAAAAATAAAGAAAGAAAACAGTTGGACCAGATGATATTTCAGGGGAAGTGGAGAGACACGTTGGCTAACAGGTTTATTAAATAGAATTATGGAAGTGGGATAAATGACAGAAAGAGTGTGGGAAAGACTAATAAATTTCATGTGTTGTCGTTAAATGACCCCTAGAAGTAAATTTGGTCATTTATTGATTTTTAAATGAGATAGAAGGAACAAATATGATCAAACAAAGTGCAGTTATACTCAAAATATTTTAAAAATTGCTTTGTCATATTCTACTTTCTTCATTTTTTCGCATATATCTTTTGTTATACATTATTATAACTATAATTTTTTTTTTGTATTGAAGACTAGTAATTCCTTTCACGCTCAATAATTTGTGTGACAACGGTATTTTTATTAGCACCTGACCTTCGTTTCATATAATATTTAGTGAACATTAAACATTTGTTAATAATATCTTAGGTGATAGGTATCAAACAGACGCTGGACGTTTTTGCATTGCATGTTTAAAAATTTAATAGAGAATGAATCCATATAAATATAGTTGGTGTTTTATAAAATCCACATAAATGGCAAGATTAACTAAGGAACTATACATATTTATAAAGAAAAACTACTTCTTGGATGTATTATGCAACCCTTCAATCGAATCACTTAACTGTTCTAACCTCTGTATAAGTTGGCTCATGGTATTCTGCGATTTCTGAATGTCCTCTTCATTCAAACTAGGCACAGTGGCGGAAGCTAGGTCGAAATGCAGCTTGGCAAGTTTTTCTTGTTGCTCTCTAATGTTGGTCATTTGCTCCATGGTACAACCACTGCCGAAGGCTCGCAGCTTTCCAGAATGAAAGTCTGCCAAAAGTCCCAACAAGGCTCTCTCCATATGTCGCACGTCGGGAACTTGGGAGACAAAAGAATGATGACGAGTATCTGAATTATGAGGGTTTTCTACTAAACGAAAAATAAAAGAAAAAGAAATAAACCAAAATAAAATAAAATTAAAAGAAATATGTATTGCAAACTAAAGATATGTGTACATAATGCAATAATCAAAGTATAATAAAAGTCCAAATAAAAATTTTGCAAAAAAAACTAAATATAAAGCAAATTAAAGCTACATAAAAAAATAATTCTTTAAAATCATTATATTAAAATGAAGAATATTTTCATTTAAATAAATGTTTTATCACTTTGTTATGTTGCCGGTTGTAAGGCAAAAAGGACACAGCGATGTACTGGTTAAAGTGCAAATTTTATACCATCTATAGTCTGTTAAATAAAAAATGAAATTAGTCATCCAAAATCACGCGCCGTAAGTGGTGAACTGTAGCCGAAATCACGTGCCCATCATGAATTATCGGAAATATTGAATTAGATTGGTGGCGCGTAAGAAAATCTGTTTCCTTGCTGGTCACTTTACATTGTAACAATAGAATATTATATTTCTGCTAATAATAAAAAAATAATAATATATTAGATCTAGTTTATAAAACGTTTTCATTCAAATCACTAATGTGCCGACTAAGCGGAAGTTGACTTGTATACCTAAAGATGGAAAATATTCAAATTAGTATATCCTTTTTATTTCAGAAGGATATTTAGTCTATTAATAGAAAGAGTACTAGCTATTGGTATTAAAATTTTTTATTGTAATTGTATTGTGTTGAAATAAAAACGTTTATTTTTGTCAATGTATCGTTTAGTATTCCATCTATAAGCAGACTTTTTCCATCACGTATCTCTAATTTTTTCCATCTCGTTGAAAACAACATTTTATCACAAAGTCAGTTCGGCTTTTTATCTAATATATGTACCAGCGATGCTATGTTTTCTGTACTACATGAGATCTATCCAGCACTAAACAATAATCTTTATACTGCCACTGTTTTTTGTGACTATGCCATAGCTTTTGATTGTGTAAATCACGACATTTTGATAAAAAAACTAAATTTCTATGGAATTCGAGGTATTTCTTTGAATTGGTTTCAATTTTACTTGAGGAATAGGAAATAATTGGAGCAAATGTTACGACTCTAGTCACAAAAACATTGTATGCGGAGTACCACAAGGTTCAGTACTGGGTCCTCTACTTTTCCTTATCTTTACGAGGGTGGATTGATGTAAAACTAGCCTTTGATAGAAAAAACAAGTTTTTTGGAATTAAATCGATTTATTTCTCAACATAGTCCCCTTTTAGCTCGATACACTTAGTAAGACGATGTTGACCAATTTTTTTATCCCATCCGATTAGTACTTTTGCTCGAGCTCTTCAAAATAGGCCGAAGTTTCAGAGACGATTTCATCATTTGTTGCGAAACGGCGTCTTCCGAGCCATTTTTTTAGGCTTGGAAACAGGAAAAAATCGCTGGCGGCAAGATCTGGGGAATACGGTTGGTGTTCAACCAATTCATAGCCCAATTCGTGTAATTTTGCCATGGCGACGGCCGATCGATGAGTCGGTGCATTGTCTTGGTGAAAGAGCACTTTTTTGCGTTCCAAACCGGGGCGTTTTCGACGCAATTCGGCATCGAATCGATCCAATAATGCTGCGTAGTACTCACCATTGATTGTTTTTCCTTTTTCCAAGTAGTCGATGTGGATGATGCCCTTCGCTGGGTATCTGTTTCGACTGTTCTTTGGTTTCCGATGTGTAATAATACACCCAGGTTTCATCAATGGTGATAAATCGGCGAAAAAAATCGCGCCGTATCATCGCCAAAAGCGTCTCCGAAGTGGTCACACGTTTTTGCATTTGATCAATTGTCAGCAAACGCAGCACCCATCGCGCGGATAGCTTTTTCATGTCCAAATGATGGTGAATGATGTTGTGTACGCATTCGTAGGAAACGTTTAGGACTTCTATTAACTCGCGGAGCTTAATTCGACGATCTGCCATAATCATGTCATGGACTTTGTTGATCATTTCTGGCGTGATCACTTTATTTAGTCTCCCGGGACGCTCATCATCAAAAACACTCGTACGACCACGAACAAATTCAGCTTTCCAAAATTTTACTGTTGCTAACGAAGGTGCAACCTCACCATAAACTTTGTCCAGGTCGGCTTTGATTTGCACATTCGTTTTACCCTTTGGAGGAACTTAATCACCGAACGATACTCGACTTTTTCCATTTCTCCGAAAACACAAAATTTGCTTGCTTTTGACGGCTGTAAAAACCAAACTAATTGTTTTTAAAACTTAAAATTTTGACAGAGGTCATGTCATGAATGGCAAATGTCAACACCGAAACCAATTAGGTATCAAGTAGCGCTATCTATCAAAGGCTAGTTTAATATCAATCTATCCCCGTATGCTATTGTAGACTCAATATATCAATCGAATATAATGCTGCACCAGAAGAGGAGCAAACACGCATACTGATCACCACTGGGTCGAAAGTAGGGTAAGGGCCAGAATTTTAAACATTTAAAAAAGGAAATAGGTTCCAAACAAGAATTATATAGAATCATGAAAGAAGCAGCTGACGAATTACTAGGCATGGAAGGTAAACAAAGGAGAAAAACGAATTGTTTTGGCGAAGAATGTCCGATTATAACAAAGATAAAACAGAGCATATTTACTGATGCAGCAGGTGCACATAACTCGACAATCAGAGGAGGAATATAAATGTCTATGTAAAGAAGAAGAGAAATCCAAAACAGAAAGAAGTGAGAAAATATGAACAGAGAATTTCAAGAACTACAAGAACTAAGTGAGCCAATAGAGACAAGAAAATGTTACCAGAAACTGAACAAAAGCAGAAAAGAATTCAAACAAGAGATGTAAAGAGATAAAGATGGTAATATATTGACAGAACAGCAAGAAACACTAAGAAGATGGAATTCCTGAATCTGACCGAATTTTTTTGAAGTTATACTTCTATACGCACGGTCGGCGTTGGAAATTTGCATGAGAGTGAATCTGTGAAACCATTACATATGTAAGATAATGAGTAAGAGAGAGACAGAAGATATATTTTCTCTCTCTTCCTCTTTTGAGAATAAAAATGTTCCTTTTGTATATATATATATATTTAATATTATATATAATATTGTATATATAAAAATATATAATATTATATATAATATAATATGTATTAATATTATTATGTATGTGATATGTTTTGTATTATTTAAAATTAAACGTTAATTATTTTAGGCTTTTGTATTTCAAAATAATCACTGTTTTACCGAGAACTGTCAATTTTGCAATCCATTAGTGTCATGTCTAATTGGCAAATCCTTTACGTGTTTGGTTCATACGCTGGTGGTTGTGAGTTCGAATCCCAATTATGAATTTCCTTTTTTTATTTTTGAAATATTTAAAAACCACACGTTAATCTTATTAAATATATGTAATATACGCAAAAAACATAAATTTTAAAATAAAATGAAAATTTACAACATAATCCGAGTTGTTGGTTTTTTATTTTTATCTTCGTAAAGTAAGTTATGTATATTGGCAGTTTTAAATACTTATGAATATTACATTTTAATTTATATTGTATTATTATATTGAATTATGTTGTAGTGTATTTATTGTATTGTAATTTTTATATTAATAACAAAATAAACAATGAATTTTACTGCAGAGTTATGTATATCTTATGTTATGTTATGTTTATCTTCGTAAAGTAAGTTATGTATATTGGCAGTTTTAAATACTTATGAATATTACATTTTAATTTATATTGTATTATTATATTGAATTATGTTGCAGTGTATTTATTGTATTAAAATTTTTATATTATTACAAAATAAACAATGAATTTTACTGCAGAGTATGTGTAAAATTTTTTTTGCATTCAACTCCTTTTATACATATATAAAAATAAAAATATATATTTTCATTAAAATATTGATACAATCCTTCATTTACTATACTCCTATTACAGGTCAAATGTTTATATACAGCAAACGATGCACCATATACCTATATAACTAATTCTTTTTCTCTTTCTGCTCTCTCTTACCTATAGCATTTCATATGTAATGATTGTGCAGATTGACTCCTATATAAATTTTTAACGGCGAACCGTGTATAGAAGTATAACTTCTACCGGCAGTCCCACTGGACTGCCACACCCGTTTTTTAGATTATATTGATATATATTAGATGTTAGACAATTTAGATGTTAGATTTAGACAAAATAAATTCTCCGCTACTGGCACGCTTCTTAGTAAAACTCATAGATACAATACTAAATGATACAATAACTTAGGAGTTCACGCATTTGACTTATTTCATTTTATATTTTCTGGAGTATAGAAGTACAACTGACTGGAATTTGAACAAATTTCATGACCACTTTTATTGTCCACTTCACAGGAAATGTCCTATATATTGACTTCATTTTATTCATGTAAAACTGTGTTCAATACATTCAAAACTGAATCTGTTATCAGTTTATATTAACCCTATACTGCGCAGTGTAACAGATATGTCACGTCTCGATTTCAAAGCAGTTATTTTCAATTTAAATACCTTTAAGGCTACCCTGCGCAGTGTGTACATTCTGTTACAACCTTATCTATAATGATAATAATGTCGAATTTAGTCTAAAGCTGTTTTCAATGAAATAACGGACCATATTGTTTGCATCAGCATTTACACGATTAGCATGTGCGAAAGCTTGTGCAAATAATTTAGTTTTGTGGGGTTTATTTACCAGATATTGTGTTGGAATTTTATCTATTTTGTATAAGGTAGGTATATTTTCTTTCGTTTTCTTATTTAAAAAAAAATACTATTCATATTTCGGCTAAGAAAGGAATTGAAATAGGTTGTTATATATCTGACACATTGCGCATGAGTGTAAGTATTTGAAATATTTGTGGGTTATTTTTGAATTGCTTGTGCTTGAACTAAATATACTTTCTTGTAGGTTTTTAGCAATGTCTCGCTGCTTCAGACCTCTTACTCAAAAAGAACTTGAGGAAGCAATCCTCAATTTGACGGATAGTGAGGATGAGATCGATGGTGAACTATCGAACCATAGATACCAAAAAGGAAGCACAGGAATTGAAAGACAAGTATTCAAAAATAATATGGCCTACGAAAAATTTAATTCCGAACTAAGACTTTTCAGTTTTCAGGGGAAATTCCGAGCTTCCTGAAAATATTCTTAACCTGTCAACATCTTATAGCTTCTTGAAGTATTTATTTGATGATAGTATTTTTGAAAAAATCACCACACAATCTTAATTTGTATTCGACACAAATTAATCTTAGTAAACCTGTGATGCTTACTAATAATGATATAAAACAATATGTTGGCATTTGTATATTCATGTCGTTAGTAAAAATGCCAAACGTTAGAAGCTACTGGTCCAATGCTTTCAGACTTCCCCAGATAAAAGAAGTTATGTCTCAAAAAAGATTCGAAAAAATTTGTCAATATTTACATTTTAATGACAATAATTTGATGGTACCAAGAGATCATCCTAATCATGATCGTTTACATAAGCTTCGTTTACAAAAGACATCAGGACTGACTCCATTGGTCACTGGTCTACATATGATGAAGCCAGACACAGGTATAAATTACCAACCTGTAAGTCAGTATCCTTCATAAAATGTTCTAAATTTGATGTACATCTTTGTTTGAACAAAAATAATAACTGTTTTGTAAAATTTCACAAGAACTGCAAAAAATAGCGCAATGTAGGGTTAAAACATGTATAATAGAATGTAAACAGAAAACTTGATTCTAAGTTCAATTTACCTTTTATATTTCAATAAGAGTGGTCTACTCAGAATATGTCTTAAAATGTATAGTTTAAAAATTTCAACAATATTTTTGCTTATACCTTTTTAGGAATCATTATTCCAATTAATTTACCTTTATGTGGATTTCTAGCTCTAACTGTAGTTGGTTTGGCACCCTCTTTAACTTTTCTTTCATTAACAAATGTAATTTTTGAACCTGCAGCTGCATTTCCACTCCCCCCTCTTCTAGCACTATGGACTACAGAACTTCTGCTTGTATTACCCGAAGAAGATATCTGAAAGTTTAAAAACAGTTTATAAATAAATAAATCCAACAATATACACATGATGAACTTGCTGTGATTAAATTGAAAATATAGTTTTTATGTATGCTTTTGTTTTGATTCTAATATTTACTCCTGTTTTGCCAGGACAATTCCTTTTCATTAATTCAATATCCTTCTACCTTGAAACCTGAAACCCACAAATAATTGTTGCTTTGATTTGATCCACCTAATTCATCTAAATTCTTGACTGTCTTCTCTTTAAATACCTAGATCCTATTCTTGACATATCGGCTAAGCATGTTTGATAAAATCAATTGGTATTCAAACTAACATCTCTCCACTTCTATTATTACTTTTCTCTACACACCACAATTTGTGTCCACCTAGTTATTTTGGAATTTGTCTTTTCCACTTATCTGTCTATCTTGATGAATTGTTTGTATTCAAGAGGGATTCTTCTTCACTTCCTCTTGAGAGGTTTTATGATGGATGTTCAATAAGAAAGGAGTCCTGGTAATTATGCCAGGATTGTCAATGATATGTATGAGGAATGAGGAAATAACAAATAGTATTAGGACAGGTGTAAGAGAGATTAACAAAAATTTTAAAGTAATAATTTTAATCCTTTTAATGCATTACCACTTTACTGCTTTTAACTGGGGAAACTATTTTGCTCTCATGTTCATCTTGAGTAATACTATCTTCATTTTCTGCATCACTGGAGACTAGTTGTTGTAACTCAGAAGTTTCTCTAGATTCCATTTTAAATTTACTACCAATAAATAATCTGTAGACCTAAATATTTCACAACACTAATCATAACATTTTTATCTTGTCTTGTTATCAGTTATTGTTATGACATATTTCCAGACATATGAGAGATATATGACACACCCTGGCATTTTTTAATAAAACAATTTATATTTATAAAATTGTCTGAGAATTATATTTGTACTAATAGACTTAATACCAGAAACAAACAAGTTATGTACAAACAATTTTGTTACAACTTGAAAATAAATCAAAACATGTAAAGCTTGGAGTTTTTTAACTTCTATTTGAACTCTAAACTAGTCATTAAAAGATGCCTTAATTACAGCTGATTCATCATAATAGAGTGACAGTGACAGTTCTATGTCAAAACAAAAATGGGTGTTTTGAAAGTTGAGAAGTATATTTTTAATTTAAACAAAAAGGAAATTAGATTAGTAGTAATTACCATGTTTCATTAATATTTCCAATATATGTAGTTCCTAAATTATAATTAATATAAAAATGAACGAATCATCACAATATACTCTAAAATATCAGCAATTACTGAGAGATTTAAAAAGCACAGTTGAAGGATTGTTAATGACCCAAGTGGCAAATGTTTGGTCAGTTTTTGGTGGACTAAACAGGTTTCATAATATAGTGGATAAAATATTCAAACACGGATATAAAGAAAAATCGGTAAGATAGTTTCGAAACGAAAGATAGTTAAGCGTCCATAACGAAGTCATGTTATTGTTACTTCTAATAAGACAGAGAATTTTATTTTTCACGTTAAGAACGGCTATGAATAACTATTCTGATGAGCTTTATTAAAGCGAAATACGTATCAATAGGTACATAGACGCTTTGAACGTGAAATAAAATATTTTCTGTCTTTTTCATTTTCACGGATATAAAGGTTCCGAAGATGTAAGTTACTAAATCATTTGTCCCCATTAAAAGTTGTGTCATTTATATGATAATTGACTACCAGTATTTAAAAACTGTTAATTGTGAACTAATAGAGAAAATAATAGTAATGATTGTGGGATAATTTGATAGAAATATGTTACTGGAACTGTTATGTGTACAGGAAATTTATTATTATTAATGCTATTAAAAGTATATTACACAGATGTATTTTAAACAAAAATTGTATGATCTCATTTTATGGACTCAATATAAGTAAGATTTCTCTACCTACTTCTAGTTTAACCTATATTTTGAAGTAATTTACAATATAATCTACATGTTGATTGAACTAGACTATCTAATCAATCCGTTCTTTTAGGTTTTATTTGTAAATTGAATAATTTTTTAAAGTGTCCAATGCTATTTGAAGATGATGGTTATAAGTGTGTCTCTCCATAACAGTTCAGTTTTTTAACATGTTACTGGTATACTCAGTTTGCTGATCCCAGTCCCATCTGTCATGTAAATTTGTGTTTCAGTGGCTAGAAATTACTGTATAACCAAGGTTATGTGCTCATGCCCAGTATTTAAACAAAAAAATATTCACATGCAGTTTATTAAGAAAATAAAACTTCATCAATTAAAATAAAAGTATCTTTAAAAAAAAAAGTATGTATTCTCAAAAAAACTTACAATGAAGTAAAAACTTCTGATCTATAATGGAATATATTTATTAAAATTTGAAGTTATCCAAAAGGATTAAAAATTTCAGAACATTTTTTCGGCCTTATCAGACCATCATCAGTGAAAACATCTTAATAAGTAATTGAAACTAATTACATAGCAAAGTCGGGCAATGATTAGTTTAGCACCAATCATAACCAAGCTTATATCTGACATTTAATGTAAGTTTAAATAGTGTCAGACTTGCCATATCTTCAGTTTTTTCATACTGTCACATAATATTATAGAAACGCATTGAAATTATATAAAAATTCATAGATTTTAATTAAATTAAAGATAATTATTAATTGCATATACAATAAAATTAATTAAAATGATATCAAAAATAAATAGTGTTAATTAAATTACTGTATATAATAGAAATGGTTGACCATTCGCACCTAATAATAAGAAGGTCCTAATAGACAAGATGTGAAAAGTGCTGTCAAATAATATTTAACTGCATTTAAAGTAACAGAAAATATTTATGAATGCTGTTTTATACTTATTCAAAACTTGTAGTTTCTCATAACACAAATTATAATTTCTAAAAGTAACTTTATTTTTTAAACATTCATATACATATTTTACAAAAAAAAATGGCACCATAGTGTTACCTTGAGGAAAATATATTTGGTTATGTTGAGTGCTCTAAACTAATCATTGCCTACAAAGTCTATTAACCCTTAGATTACATATTGAAAATATTAATTTTAAAAATGTTGCGATACAAGGTTGTTGTTAGAGGATTTCACTTTAATGAACGATACAGATTCCTGGCCATATAAGGATATTAGAGTCCTACAGAATATACCAGCCAACTGACTGATCAGTTCTTCATTCACATTCAGGAATCCCCAGACTTCACCATCTGGGAGGGGCAGGTTTAGGTTGCTGACATGGATTTGTTGAGTTGGTAGGGGGTCTGGGTTTACTTGTGGTTTCCAGACTTCTAATACCGCCCATTGCGCAAGAGCCTCTTGTCAAAACAAGAGGCATGTTCGCCTAGTCCGGAACATTGCATAGTGATAAGGTCATAGTTTCTCTTAGAAATACACTATAAGTTGTGATATCTTGTTCCAATGCTTGCCGCATTTTTTTTTATTTCAGAGGCCGGTGTAACTGGAGGGTTTACAATCACGCTGAGGTACTGGAGTAGGCTGCTCCATCTGTTAGAAAAATAAGACACTGAACTTTGGTGACTGGGGAGCTCACCAACCCCCTAGACCCGGTAACTATGACTCTCTCAGAAGAAGAATAAACAACAAAAAATTTTCCCTAGAATGAAGAAAGAAGTTATAATATAGTTGTAAAATTGATATACAACAAAAAACTAAAATGTATACACACTGACAGCAATTCTTCATATAATTCTAACTGAAGTAAATTTGGGACAAAATGTAGTACTGGAGTCATTGTTGAGTCAAATTTTTTTATCCTTGTATCATTTCCGCTCACTTCATTGTCTGAATTCTTTATATTAATTTATATATTTTCTTTATAGGAGATTGGTTACTATAAATTCATTCAAGGATTAGAGTGGTTGCAACCAGAAACCTCCAAATCATATTTGTCTGTAGACTGTGAGTACCGTCCCCATATTCCTCCACATCTAAAAAACGACAAGTCAGCTATTTGGTTATATAGAAGTCTAGAAAACCACTCTTTGTCACAAAAACTATCATGGCTGCTATCTGATAAAACACACTTATCAAATTGTTACCAATCTTATGCCTTTCTTACTCAAGAAAAATATGCAGAAGCTACTCTGATATGTTTAAGAGCTGTGGAGAGAAACCAAGCTAGTCTGATGTCCGAGATTAATCCTTATTTATTTCTACAAAAACCTAAAGAATTCTTAAAAGTTCATAGAAGATGTTCATCATTTCCTGATAATCACATGCAGAAGATATATGCTGAAAAAATAAATATTCGCAGAAGAACAGTTCAAAGTGTAAGTGATGAATTAATGGAAGCAACAAATAAAATCAACATTCGAAGTAAAATAAGAACTTGGCACAGCATGCCTAATTTGCTAGCAGATCAGCGGAGACTTACTAAGAAGAGGCCATGTTCAGATAGTAAAACTATGCCCAATACTCCCGTCCATTCAAAAAAGATATCCCCATCCCTGTTAAAGGTAAGCTCTAAATTAATATTATATTACGGCATTAAAAATACTTTTTTTTTTATAAACTAACGATTATCTTAACGCAAAATATACTTTTTGTGTAGAATAAGCCGGTCTCTCAGACGCTTGAAGCGACGAGCGATTTTAAATAATGTTTTTACGCGTGCGAAATCATTTTTTTCAATACAATTTCCATCAAATCAACGGTAAAAATTCGATATTTTTTGATCAGAGTTTTTTGATACCCAGTCAATATCAGTGACAAATTTTATTGATTTCATGAGAATCGTAAAAAATGGTTAAAATCGTGAAACGTTTATTTACCTGTTTAACACCTTTTTAAAAACTGAGTTCATTTGCGGTAAAATGCAAAAATTTTGTACGTAAGCTGCACGCTTTACCTTTGAAACCATTTTAAATTTTTGTCGATAGGACCCTCTGATCAAAAGATATCGAATTTTTACCGTCGAGTTGATACAAATTATATTTAAAATTGATTTCGCGTGCGTAATTAACATTTAACATCGCTGGTTGCTTTAAGAGTTCTTTCTGAGATAACAGTTCATTCTACACAAAAAGTGCTAATTAACATTTTTGTTAAAAATTATCTCAGCTATATTTCTTGATTGAAATATGTTTTTTACGGCGTATATATTCTTGGTAAATCGATGTTTTCCGTTTTTCCACCCATACGAGGGGGAATTTTAGGAGGAAGCCCAGGGGTAGGAGTGGCAAACTTTTTTGGGGTCTCAGAATTGTCATTCTTAGCAAAATTCAGCTTGTTCGTATGATTTTTAGACGTTCAGTGACATTAACGTCTCTGACGACTGGAGTATTCTTTCCTTGTACATTTAGGTATATTCAAATCGTTGCAAGCATCACAATTTGCCGAACCATATCTTGGTTACCGTTAGTTCTACAATATTTTACAATAGACTATTTTAAAGCACAGAAAATGAGCTTCCTTTTTTATTTGATAATGCATATACCTAAATGTATATACCTCAATCTGCGTAGAAAAAAGTTATAGAACAATGTTTGCGAATAAATAGAGAAAATGGCCCAAAAATGGGGTGTAAAAATAAAGTATCTCAGATACTTTAAATCCTAAAGATGTCTACCAAACGTCACTTTGTAGAGAAAGGATATAAGTTTTTTTTTTATGTAAAGTAATCCCTATACCTATACCCCCGTGGAAAAAAGTTATGGGACAATAAAGAAAAGTCGCGTTTGTTACTGTTTGTTTGCTCCTTTTTTCTAATATAATTTTGTCAAAAAAAAATTATTTTTGACTTTAAAAGGTGATATTGCGATCGGAAGTTTAATTTTGAATAACTGTTCTGTAGATGTTTCTGTTGAATTCACCCAAATTCACCCCATAAGGACTAATTCACCCCTTTCTCAAAAACACACCCCTATAAATAGTAACACTCTGCGGTTTTTTTATATTTGACGGTCCATTGATCATATGAAACAATAAAATCCCTTTAAAGTTGTAGTTCCTTTCCAATATACATAATCCTGTACCTACATGGCACTTCTCCACTAGAGCAATCCTCCTTACAATATATGTATATAAGAGGAAGGAGGATCAGCATTATGTCTAAGCCACCGATAGTGAAGAACAATCGCATTGCATATGTGATTACTACACATGCCAATCTTTGCACATTTTAAAAGTCTACCATCGCCTTTTGCTGCGTTTTGTTCGATTGTACTAGTGCATCATAAGTAACTATAACTCTGAAAACACTTATGTATAACCAATACATTCTTTTAGGTTTCAGACCCCATGTTTTGTCACAAAGCCTACGGGACATCTTGTTGCTTCAGTGACAATATTTGCCAGGTGAGCATTTCACGTAGGTTTTCTTTCAAGGATAACTCCGAGCTACCTAACCTCTTCGGAGAATGATGGTGTTGTTCCATTCATGGTCGGAAATTGAATTGTTAATTTCGTCCTATTTGTAAATGAAACCAGTATCGTTGTATTAGGAATTATTGAAAGTCCTTTTTCTGTTGAAGTCTTAGGTTTTCTTTCAAGGATAACTCCGAGCTACCTAACCTCTTCGGAGGATGATTGTATTGTTCCATTCATGGTCGGAAATCGAATTGTTAATTTCGTCCTATTTGTAAATTAAACCAGTATCGTTGTATTAGGAATTATTGAAAGTCCTTTTTCTGTTGAAGTCCTATTTAAGTTTTGTTAAAAGATCGTCATTCACTATTTACTAAAATACCTTGAAGATAACCTTTTGCTGCTCTTATAGTGGCCGACCGATCTAGTATGTAGGTACTTCGCACATGTTAAATACATATTTTTTTCTTTTAAAGCAATGCCACTGCATTTACTAAGTCCCTGAAACCGATTCAGAAATATAGAAAGATAGGTGGGAAACTGTAAATTGAACAAAATACTAAATATATTAAAACATAAATAAATAGGTTCGTCTCACGATATGTTATTTTGAAAAAAATGTAACAAAATGAAATATTTTCTTAATATGTAAAAATGGCTTTAACTGTCACCTGTCAAATATATTAAAATTCGCAGTTTTTTTCAGTATTTTTTCATTTACAAAATCATATTTATCGTTTATAGGTGGATTACAAAACCTTACAACCTCATCCCCGAAAGTCCAATTCCAAGAAAATAAAACAAAATACTTTACCGAAAGCTTCTGGATTAAAACATGTTTTGATAGATAATTTAAACATAGTTGAATACACACCCTCACTAAGCAGCTCACAAAGTAGTGGAACCACTTTAATAAACGATGAATTAATTAGTTCTACCGCATCAACATCTGATATGAAAACCAAATCACCCCTCAGTTTATCGCAATCTCCGTTGTCAATGGTAGACTCATTTTTGCCTATGTCTGGTGAAAAAGATTACAAAAAGTTACCAAGAAAAACATTCATCGAAGATGGTGGAATGAGCGTCCTTCCTATGGCGACAGGCTACTTTCCCAAACCAGTCAAAGGCCAAAGCTTAATGTCTTTTTTAACTTCTAGTCAATTTGCTAGAGCCAATGCAGAGTTGGATCGAGAGAATGCACATTTTAGTGTCTCGGAAGCTATTATTTCTGCTATGGAACAAATTAGATGTAAGAAAAGTTTTAGATTAGCTGAAGAACAGATGGATGAGAGTGATCCGGAGATAATGGATTTGAAACAGAAGATTAGGCTAAGGAGAACTAAACGAGTTTTGGAGAAGCAGAAAAAATCATTGTCCTGTAGTTTGATGAGCGATGGCAAAACCGATAGTAAGTAAATATTTCTATTTATTTTTTGGAAGCATTTTCAGTCTGGTCACTTCTTAATTGATTTATAGATTTCTCTAAAAGTTGCATTAACATTATTGTTCGATTTTTCTTGATTAGAACTTGTAATGCGTGTATACAGTTGATCGTCTCATATTAATTTGCTCCGAGGTATCTTAATTTCTCTTTCACATCTCTTCGTAGATCGTTAACATGTAGTTGTTTATTCGCCGATCTGCATCATTTTTAGCCTGTATTGGAAGTATAGCTTTCTTTTCGCGGGCTACGGACGAAGCGGTGGATCCCGCACAGGTATGACAAAAATAAAAGCGACTGAAAAGATAAAATGAAACGATCGCGCGACCATATACTACCTGGAGTAGTAAACGCAGTCCCATGCGTGTTTCTTAATAAAGTTAAATTAATTACATAAAATGAAATACAATCGAATCGAACATCGCTCCATTGTGTGTAGACTATAAGAAAGCTATGCTTCCTTTCCTCGATCACTCCCAGAGTGCCACATCCCATTGTTTTATCTTTGTTTCATTAATATCGAGGCGAGACTTTAATTTATTTCCTTGCGTTCTTCTAGTTCTAGCTGCGCTAAATGCTAAAAAATCTTAAATTTATCGATGGAATTTTTGTTATTATACATAATTTTATCTCATTTCTTGATTTAATCCGTCTGAAATAATATTTTTGGTCATTGAATTATCAAATTAAAATATGT
The DNA here is from genome assembly GCF_040954645.1 of Diabrotica undecimpunctata. Lineage (NCBI taxonomy): Eukaryota > Metazoa > Arthropoda > Insecta > Coleoptera > Chrysomelidae > Diabrotica > Diabrotica undecimpunctata. Next base: position 114,242,811 of record NC_092807.1, on the reverse strand, counting down.
TTGATTCTAGCATGAAAGACTTACATCTATAGGTGAGTATAGATATAAGTGATAATGAATATGAATAAATCTACCAAATTTTTGCAGTAAAATGGATCTCAATGAAACTTTTTGAATTCGATTTGTATGAGTGTGAGGAAATTTCGTGAATAAAAATGATGATGTGGAAATGAAAATTGCATTATTGAATAAGGAAAATACATTTTCCAAAGTGCATTTCGAAGTGATGAAAAATTGGTAATAAATTTATAAATCGGAACTAATTGACGGAGCTGAGTTTAATATTACTACTCGGGAGTTTTTGGGGACACTGAACATGAATATCATGACGGCAATGTTCTCTGAGTCACCTGGAGCACCTAGTGTTCGTCTCCTGGAGTTTTTGGAGTCTCTAAAAACTAATATCATGTCGGCGATGGTCAACGAGGCATCTGGTGCCCAGGACGGGTTTCGTATTCGAAAGAAAATCAGTGCAAACTCGTCACTCAGTGGATTTTGGTATCACTGAATACTAATGTCATGTCGGCGATCCTGTGCGAGGTACCTGATGCCCAGGACGGTCTCTACTCCTGAAGTTTTGTGAAAATTTGATACAAAGTCAGTGTAAACTCGTTGCTCGGGCTTTTTGGGGTCGCTAAACACTAATATCATGTCGGCGATGGTGTCCGTGGCGCCTTATGCTCATGAGAGAGCTAGTATCGAGGAGTTTGTGCGTCGGATGCCATCACCGTTATGATATTCGTGATCAACGAGTTTGTACTGATTTTGTATCGAATTTTCACAAAACTCTAGGTGACGAGGCCCGTCTAGCACCAGGTGCCTCGTACATCATCGCCGAGATGATATTAGTGTTCAGCGACCCCAAAAACCCCCTAGTAACGAGTGTGCACTGATTTTGAATTATCGAATTTCCTCAAAACTCCGGGAGACGAGGCGCGTCCTGGAGACCAGGGGCATCGAAGACCATCATCTAGTTGTTTCCTATTCCTCAAGTAAGATTGGAAGCAATTCAAAGAAATACCTCGAATTTCACAGAAATACCTTCGAAATTTAGTTTTTTTTTATCAAAATGTCGTGATTTATACAATCAAATGCTTTGACATAGTCACAAAAAACAGTGGCAATATAAAGATTATTGTTTAGTGCTACATTTATTAGATAAAAAGCCGAATTGACTTCGTGATAAAATGTTGTTTTCAACGAGAAAGGACGTAAGTCGGACTTTTATAAGTCTCTCAATAATTTTGGATAGGACCATTTCAATTAATTTCATTTCATATCCTTTTTGTTCACAAAATTTCATAACACTCATACGAATCGAATGCAAAAAGTCTCATTGAGACTCATCCTACTGCAAAAATTTGGTAGATTTTGGACTTTTTACTGCTTCATTGCCACGTCTACTAAAAGAGAGTAAAAAGATGTTTAGCGTAAAGGCAGCTTTGCATGTAGTACCATATTTTATTCATAAGTTCGTAAAATGTTCAATGTAGCGTTGATAAAAATAAATTATCAATGATTCTTCATTTAATTTCCCTTTTCCCAACTAATTATTTAATTTATCTTACTTAATAACATTCAACTGGCCACAGAAAGTATCAATTTGATTTTTTGGATGAATACATTTTATTGTCTTTCATTTTAACAACCCACTGTTTTATATCCTATTTTTAAAACGCCAGATGATTAGAGCGTGGTTATAATGCAATTTATAATGGCGTGGATAGCACAATTCCGCTACATCATAGCCCCTCCCCCACTGGTCTAATAATCGCAGTCGTCCCGCAATACTCTCACTATTTTTCCTAAATCAGTTACCTTGCTATATTGTATATGCTATGACTTCGATCAAGACGAACCTGTGCCCCTCCTCAAACGTCAATATTTGCTTGATTAGTTACAAAAGAAGATGAGGATCGACGCCTAGAAATGTGTTTAGATTCTACGGGATCAGTTGGGATAGATTAGGTTAGGTTTGATGACCTCGTTCATTTTTAAGCAGCTTATCCTCTGTTTTTATGAAATTGTGTTAGCAATGGACTATGTCAGTTTGATTAGGTTAGGTGAGATTAGCTAAGGTTTAGTTAGGTTAGTTTATTTAAGGCTATAAAAACAATCCATCCTGTTTATTTTAGGCCCAGCTTGACCTTAACGTTTACGTTCTAGCCCACTCAAGAGCATGTAAAGGCCGGATTGTTTTTAAGGGTTTTTGATTGTCGATATCTCGGGATTTAGTCTCGGATTCGTTTAATCGAATCGGCATCATCAAATTAACTAGAAAATGCAGTTTTTAAATAAACATTGATTTTGTAGGTATTTCGAAAAATTAGCCAACAATTTTTGCAAATTTAATCGTCCATATAGATACTTGAGTATTTTTGCCTTTGTGTTTTCCAGCAACCACCACTGTAAGCCCTTGTTCTTCAACAGCCTCCGGAACAGACGATTCTAGCTCCGATTATGTAGAAGAACTCGAAATAAATGAAACTTCGAATTTGGAGGAAAACTCAGGTCTCTCTATGTCTATGGCATCTCTCTACTCTGAAGCAGATCTTATGAGAAGAAATATTCGTGGTGCTCCTGATGGTTCTTCAGACATACTCTCTGCAGAAGGAGTTGCTCTCTCTCTTATTAGCAAATTTAGTGATAAACAGTTACCGAGGTAAGGAGTTTAAATTGTACCATAGTCTACCTATAAATATACAGTGCTAACCAAAAGTTTCCTCCCTCTCGTATATTTTGAACTGTTATACTTATAATAGTGAAATTTGGAGGGAGGAAATAAATGGACGTAGGCTTCCCAACTAGTCATAACAGCTGACATAATACTGATAGATGACGTTACACAGCCAATCTGACCGATTGGCAGAAGTGATATCTGTTTGAAAGGAATTGAGCATACCTATTCAACCATACTAACTTTGTTTGGATTTAAGCTAATTTTGATGAATAAATTAAATAACTACTAAAATTATAGTTTCGCATTTAATTAATAAAGATTTTAACGTCCGCCTTTGGGTATTTGTCAAAAAAGTTGACGTTTTTCAATTTTCTAGTTGTTTTTATTTTGCTTAAGTTTTTGCAAAAGTGTTTATACCTTGAATATTTAGTTTAATTGTTGTTTAACGAGACGTTTGAATGTTTACATAGGCAGAATGGTAAGTACTGTAGCCGACAAAGTAGCAGTTGTCTTAATAATTGGTGAATGTAGAAACAATTTCCATGCAGCGAAACGTCTTTTTAATGAGAGGTATCAGGATCGCCCTATGTTCGAAGAAATAGGTAGTGTTCAACAAGTTAAACGATCTGGTCGACCAATAATTAGTGATGACAAAAAAATTTACATAATTGTAGAAATGTTAGTGAACCCTACTTCCTCTACATCCCAAGTTCGTCTATCCGTGAAATCAGTCAAAGAACAGTATACCGAGTATTAACTACAAACAAATTTCCAAAAAAAGTAAATGTTTGGGCAGGTATTTTGGGAAGCCACATAGTTGGGCCTGTTTTTTCTCAATGCTAACTTAACCGGTGAAGTATATCTGGAGATGTTACAAAACATCTCATTGAGCCGTTAAGTCTTCAAGTTCTGGAAAATAATCCAGATGAATTCGGCAACTTGGATATAACGTTTCAACAAGATGGTGCTCCTGCACACTATTATGGTTCAGTAAGACGTTACCTAGATAAAGAATATCATGGTAGATGGATTGGAAGACGAGGTTCGACAGCATGGCCACGTAGATTACTGGATCTTACACCATTAGATTTTTTCTGTGGGGGTACTTGACATCTAAGATTTACGCCACAGCCAGTATTAACATTTTGAAACAACGAATTGTCGAAGAATATAGATAGAAGATAGAAACAAGAGTTTAGCAATAGTATTTATTTAATGTTTTTATCAAAATAAGCTTAAACCCTAACAAAATTAGTATCATTGGATAGGTATTTTCAATACCTTTCAAACGAGTGTCACATGTCACAAGCTCTAATTTTAAATTATCGGTCACAGTGGCTCTGTAATTTCACCGATGACTGTTACGTCACCTGTTATAACTAATTGAGAAGCCTACGTACACTTATTTCCTCCCACCAAATTTCACAATTTATAAATCTAACCGTTCAAAAGATACGAGAGGGGAGGGGGACTTTTGGCTATCACTACAAGTATATATTATATATATATATATATATATATATATATATATATATATATATATGTATATATATATATATATATATATATATATATATATATATGTATATATATATATATATATATATACTACTATTAGAAAATAATTTTTGTTCAGTTTGTTTTTTTTTAAACTTCTAAATCCAACTATGAGATTGTTAGCCCTATAACCTATACAGTTTTCTTATATAATGCAATTTTAAACTATTATTTTTAGAGCTTCTGATTTGGAATGGCTTGTTTCCGAAAAAGATGCTCCTCAGGCATTGTTACCATTACCGAAGAGTTGGCCCGTCAGTCCCGACAGTGCTGATGAGCACATAACTCCTTTAAGAGGTACTGAAGAATGGGCTCCACCTAGAGCACAGATAATTTTTACTTTACATCCAACTCCAATGTAAGTAGCATTTCATTTCCTTTTAAAAATTATATATTCTTAATTCTCTTTAAACTTAATAATAATATGTTTGGTAATAATATGTAGGAATGAATCCCGTTGTTCAAAAACAGTTTGTACAGTTTATATGCCCTATATTGGCATATAAGAAGGTAGGGAAGAATAATCTCAACAATATTCAATTTAAATAAAATTAAATTAGAAGGCGAATAAAATTAAGAATTAAATCAAAGTTCTTTAATATGTATTACAATTATCACATTCACTGACTGGCCTACTGAAGAAAAAGACCTAAAAAAAAGAAATAATTTATCAAAATCTAGAAACCGCGTACAGTCACCAAAAAAATGATATGAAAATCATAATATTAGACAGGAATGCTAAGATTGGAAACCATATCGAATACTTGGGTAAGAATAAGCATAACCTTTACGATACAACTAATGAGAATGAATGCAGTAGACTTAGCTGCTAGCAAGAAGGGACTGATCATAAGCCCAACCTTTTTCCCTAAACGAGACATCCAAGGCCACATGGCTCTCACTGAATGGTCAAACAACCAACAGAGAAAGAACAACACGAGAAATGCGCGAAAAGTTTGAAGAAGAATGAAGAAAGGCAGACAAAATATGCAGAAGAAAAGATATGAAAACGACCAAATACTAAAAAAATGAAGCAGGATTTCAATCAGGGTGACACTAGAGGAGCATATAAATTCCTATAAGTAAATAAACAACTCAGTAGACGAGGCAATGAAGCAATAATCATCACCATTCTGGCTTTACAACCAAGCGTGGGTCTTAGCCATCACCATCCTCCGCCAAGCACGTAATACCATATTTCTCATGTCTTCATCCATGTTATTGAGGAGCATTTTTCTAGCTGGGTCATTTTGTTCCATCCGCATTACATGTCCTATCCATCTCAGATGTCCTATCTTAATGTGTTTTACGATATCTGGTTCCTGGTATATTCTATAGAGTTCGAAGTTTATCGTCTTCTCCACACTTCATTGTCATTCACTGCTCCATAGATTCGCCTTAGTATTTTTCTTTCGAAACATAAAAACATGTTTTCATTACTTTTTGTTAGAGGCCAGATCTCTTATCCATATGTTAGGACTGCGCGTATTATTGTTTTGTAAAGTTTTATTTTTGTATTTCTCGATATAATTGTGGATTTAAGGCGGAGATTGAGCCCAAAATAGCATCTGTTGGCCTTGCAAATTCAGCGGTAGTATCGTTCCCAGTGTACAAATTCATTCACTGCTTCGATCGTCGTTTTATATAACAAGTGGTTGTAGGATTTGTGGTTGCGTGCTTATTTTCATATACTTCGTTTTGTTGGTATTTATTATTAAACTCATTTTTGTACCTGATTCTTTTAATGCTACATACGTCTCTCATACAGCTTCTTTTTCCAGAGGCAGATTGAACAATATACAGGAGAGAGCCTGTATATTGTTCCTGTAATACCCTGGCGCAGCCCGTTATTTGTTTTAAAATACAGTTTTAAAGTACAGGAAAAGACAGTTCCTCCTGAATTCGTACTCTACATTAAACTTTTTTAAGAGTTAGTTTTGTTAAATTTACCAATTGATTTGGTAGCTCTTTCATTGCTTTGAACATTTCTCTTCTATTCACAGAGTCGTAGGCTGCTTTGTAGTCTATAAATATCTGATGAGGATCAGTGCCATATTTCAGTGTTTGTTCTAATCTCAGTGTTGCAATCTGATGAATTGTCGATTTACCGCCTCTGAAGCAATAAACCTACCAAATTTTTGCAGTAGGATGGATCTCAATGAAACTTTTTGTATTCGATTCGTATGAGTGTCAGTAAATTTTGCGAATAAAATTGTATTTTTGAAAGAGGAAGATGCATTTTTCAAAGTCCATTTCGAAGTGATGAAAAAAAATAAATTTGTAAATCGGAAATAAGTTCAATATTACTATTCGGAGGTTTTTGTAGCCACTGAACATGAATATCATGACGGCGATGTTCTCCGTGGCACCTAGGGCCTCGTCTCCTGGAATTTTTTGAAAATTCGATACAAAATCAGTGCAAACTCATTACATTAGGAATTTTTGGGTTTGCTGAACACTAATATCCAGGACGGCCTCTGGGCCTGGAGTTTTGTGGAAATTCGATACAAAATCAGTGTAAACTCGTCACTCGGTGGTTTTTGGGATCGCTAAACAATAATATTATATCAGAGATAATGTGGGAGGTACCTGCTGCCCACCTTGGCTTCCAGAATTTTGTGGAAATTCGATACAAAATCAGTGCAAACTCCTTGCTCTGTGGTTTTTGGGGTCGCTGGGCTAATATAATGTCGTCTATAGTTTGCGGAGCACCTGCGGTACAGGAGAGGTCTGGTCTCTTGTAGTTTGTCCATCAGAGACCATCACCGTTATGATATTCGTAGTCAGGTAACTGAAAACCCAGCAGTTAACGAGTTTGCACTGATTTTGTATTAGAGTTCCACAAAACCCCAGGAGGCGAGGCCTGTCCTGGGCAACAGGGGCGTCGAAGACCATCACCGTCTTGATATTCGTGATCAGCGACTCTAACCCCCTCCCCCCGAGTAACGAGTGTGCACTGATTTTATATCTAATATCCATCAAACTAAAGGAGAAGACATAATATTAGTGTTCCACAACCCTAAAACCCCCCGAACGAGTTTGTACAGCTTTTGTATCGAATTTTCACAAAACTCTAGGAGACGGGGCCCAGGTACACCAGATACCTCGGAGGCCATTGCCGTCATGATATTCGTGTTCAGCGAACCCAAAACCCCCGAGTAGTTACATTGAACTCATTTCCGTCGATTATTTCCGAATTACAAGTTAGATTATCATTTTTCATCACTTCGAAATGCATTTTGTTAAATGCATTTTCCTTTTTTCATAATGCATTGGGCTCTTTACTGATTCATTTCCTTGCCCTCTACAGAGAGTGACATAAACCACGCACTAATATTTTTAGAAATAGTGAAGCACATATGATGCAGCAATCAAAACAGGCTGAAAAAACTACTTTGAGGATCTGTTAACAGAGTAACTACAAAAAATACATCAGTGGCGGATTTTGAGATAACAGAAGATGAGAACCAGAGTATAGAATTAACATACTTACCCACAAGACAGGAAATAATGGATGCCAGTAAAGCATTGAAGCTATTGACAACATACCAGCTTAAACTCTCAAAATTGGAGGACACACACTGACAGATAGATTTCATAAACTAATAACAGACGTGTGGAACATAGAAGAAATTCCAGGAGACAGGAAAAAAGCAATTTTATGCCCAAATCCACAAGAAGATTGAACCAAATCATAAATTATTACCAGGCCAGATTCAGACCAGGACTATCAACTTAAAACACATGTTCGCTAAAACCTGGAAGCACGGTATATATATATATATATATATATATATATATATATATATATATATATATATATATATATATATATATATATATATACATGTCCAAAAGTTTGGAATACGTACAAATAATGTATCTACGCCTATGGTGGTTTTAAAACTGTTGTTGATATTCATTCTAGAGCGTTTTTAAATGAAAATGATAAAAAATTTGATTCGCTTTTGTATGATTTTGGTCACATTTAACTGATTAGCGTATTTACGCATTATTTCAGTCTCTGTTTAAATTTTAATTGAGCCGTTTAAAAATGCCTATAAACGTGATATCTCATTTTGACAGATCTAGAGTAATTGTTTGGTTACAACAGGGCTTGAGTCAAAGTTATATCGCGAATATTGTTGATGTTACTCAGAGTGCTGTATCGAAAATTAAAAAAAAATTCTAAGATACAAATGACGTCAAGGATCGTCCCAGAAGTGGTAGAAGTCGATATACAACATCATCTCAAGACGGGCAAATAACATTGATAACTCGCAGAAATCGTCTGGAATCTACAAGTGATATATCCAGAGAACTTTCTAGGCTTCAAATACTGAATATTTCACGCCAAACAATAACACGCAGACTAAATGCGGTAAATTTGTATCGTAGAAGACCGCTACGTGTTCCTAAACTAACCTACCAACACAAAATAGTAAGGTTGCAATGGGCTATAGAAATGGTGTATCATGGTCCTAACTGGAATACCGTGATGTTCTCTGATGGGTCAAAAATTGGCTTGCTATCTGATTCGCGAAGAACACTGGTTTGGAGGGCCCCAGAAAGACAAGCTCGATTAGAAACAGCCCAACCGCGTGTCCCATTTGAAGGTGGCAGTATTATGGTTTGGGGTACTATTATGAGTGGTACACGGACGCCACTGCTGGTTCTAGAGAGAAGAGCCACTGATGCTGTGTACATCGAGAAAGTTTTAAATCCTGTCGTACGTCTATTCCGAAGGGCAGTAGGTGATGAATTTGTGTTTATGCATGACAACGCACCTCCTCATCGAACACCAGCAGTACACAATTTTCTGGAAGAAGAAGGAATATCTACATTACAGTGGCCCTCGAATTCCCCCGACATGAAACTTATTGAACATGCTTGGGACATTCTCAAAACACGCATTAAGAAGCAAAACAATCCCCCTATTACACTTCGAGAACTAAAAGATGCTGCTCGTAAAGAATGGGAGAAAATTTCGCAAGCCCAGCTCGACCAGTTAATCGGCAGCATGCCAAATCGCCTACAGGCATGAATACAGACAAATGGAGGAAATACTAATTATTAGTTTTATTAAAAATTATTTTTTTCTATACTAAGTTATTTTTAAATGTAAGTTGTACATTGTAAGTTTTTCACTCCAAGAGAATAAATCATTTTTTTGCTTATCGTTTATCTGGTTTAAAGATTTATTTAGTATTGTTGAGAATTAAAACAAAATTATATTTAACTATTCAGAAGAATTTATATATAAAAATCGATAAAAAGATGAAATATTCCAATATTCCAAACTTTTGGACATATGTGTATGTACCGAATCTTTGTAGATTTTCGACAAGCCTATGGCAATTTGGTATACCAAGGAAACTGATAAAATTAGTTCAAGCCAAACTGACACACAGACAAGCTTAAGTTCGAGTCCAAAACAAATTTAGATAACTAAGGTGCTAAAACAGCGAGATCTACTGGCTCCAACTGTATTTAATATACAGGGTGGCCGAAAAGTCGCTTTACTGAAAATAGTGCCATTTCGAAAATATTAGAATATATTTATAACTTAATAAGAAAAGAGTGAACGCGATGGCTTAGTGTAGACGTAGGCTACACCGCCATTATAAAAAAAAAACAGCGCTGTTGTAAGAAAATTATTTGAGGAGAAACCGAAAACTGTGCCGCCAACACGGCAGGCCTTATTTAATTTAAACAAGAGATTTTAGAGCACTGTCAATGTTGTTGATTTACCTCGATGTGGTCGTCCACGCACTTCACGTTCATAAGCAAATCTACAGTTAGTTGCGGAAAGTGTTGTTGAAAATTCCACCGTATCTACCAGAAGACGGACTTTAAAACTGGACATGCTGCTTATGCCTTGACATAAGTCTTCAAGATATAATGAGGGAGTTCAAATTGAGAAGCTACTGCCCACGACTTCTGCAAGCTTTACATGAAGATGATTTTGACAGGAAAGTGGAATTTTCAGAATCGTTCGTAATTCTGTCTGAAGTTGAAAATAATTTTGACGATTGACTGTAATGTATATATTGAACAAGAAGGTAAATAATTTGAACATTTGTTGAAATAAATTATGTTTTTGAAATTGAATTTTGTTTTAAATTGTTTTCGGTAAAGCGACTTTTCGTCCACTCTGTATGTATGAAATTTGAAACTTCAAAAATTTGTCAATAGACGACGCAAATATTGAAATTGTAACGGCAGCGAGGAGGAGGAGGAGGAGGAAATACGGAAAAGGATAATGCTTGCTAACAAAGCATACTTCTCTCTGTTGTAGGTGTTTGGTTGTAAAGACATCCATAAAGTAACGTTCAAAATATATAAAACCATCATACGACCAATAGCAACATACGGTGCAGAAACATGGATCATTACAGAAAAAATAATAAACCTTATTAATAGTTTTGAAATAAAGATATTGAGAAGGATATTGGGACCGATTTGCGACAATGTGATGTTAAGAATAAAATTCAACTATGAGTTATATTAATATTACAAAGAACCTTCTATAGCTAATGATGCAAAAATACAAAGATTGCGCTGGGCAGGTCAAATTATAAGAATGGATAATTACAGAACACCTAGTATAGCTTATTGTAACTATGTTGGGACGTCGCTCGGCAGGGAGAGGTGGATAGACGAAATGAAGACCGGTGCTAAAGAGATGTTGAGGGTGGATAACTGGAGAAGAGCAGCCAATGAAAGGAATGCTGGGGGAGGCATCTGACTTGAGCTGTAGCGCCATTAGAGAGAGAGAGAGAGAGAGAGAGAGAGAGAGAGAGAGAGAGAGGGAGTTGGAAGGTTTATAATATGGAACATCGCATACTCGATATCTTAGCTTCATGATAATTACTTTCATGATCTTTCATGATAATATAAGAGATGTCACACGAAAATAGAATTGAAACGTGGAAGAGTTTTCATACGTTTCAGCGTTGATTTAATTTTATCATCTAAAAATGTTATTGTATATAATTATCTTTTTTTAATATTATGTTTTTGTTGTAGAAGGAAAGATATCATTGCGAAACAGAATTACAGATGTGCTGGATGTAGCATGCGAGTAGCACCAAAATACGCATCCCGATTTCGATATTGCGAATATTTAGGTAGATTTTTTTGTACGGGATGTCACAAAAACCAGGTAGCTCTCATTCCGGCAAAAGTCATTCAGAAATGGGATTTTAAAAGGTAACAAGAAATAAGATTTAAGCAAAAGGGGTACAAGTAATAGAATAAATAAAATATCTAATAATCGTAGACATAAAAATATAATATAAAAAAGGATCATAAACTTAAATTAAGAAAAAAACGGAATGTGGCACTCTAGGAGTGACCGATAAGGGAAGCATAGCATTCTTATCGTACACGGACGGAGCGATGATGGTTTTAATTTAAACGGAGTCTATCATCTATCGTTATTACAACGGTTCAGAGAAGAAACTTAGGAAGAATGTCCTTTAAAAATGGAAAAATATGTTTCATTAAGACAAACACGCGTATAGCTAAAACTGGGGAATTGAAATTTGGATTATTATCACACCCATAATACTCACCTGATTTAGTACTCAGTGACGTTTTTATTTATAAACTTAAAAAATGAATCGCTGAACAACGATTCACTTTAAACCATAAGGTCATCACCCAATCTGTGGATTTCGATAAATCCAGATTATTTTGTCTCATTTACTACATTATAATGAACTTCATTGCAGACCTTACCTCTTATCTGCTTCATATTTAGAGTTCACATTCTAGGTATTCATTCTCAATACATTCATATTTTTGTCGTATAATAATATAAAATCACCCTCCACTCTCACTATACAGATAACAACATTGTTTTGTTGGCCATAGGAATTAAGATTTATTGCAATCCCATCTCTAGAGTATATTTATTATAATGCTCTAAAACTAATTTTTTTAGCCTTGATAGCAATACAAATAAGTAAGTAAGTAAATAAGTAATATGCTTTATTGTCACTGAAAATTGTACAAATTTTATAGACAAAGCTTATAACAATAGACAAGAAAGAAGAAAAAAAATCAGAATAAGAATCGTTTGTACTTTTAAATAAAAAAAAAACAATAAAATTCTTCCAAACTTAAACATAAAAATACTACCTAATTAAGAACCCACAAACTTCGTAAAATGTACCTAACAGAAAATAAAAATTAGGAAAGCAGATTAATTAATTAAGGGCTCAAATATTCCACCTACTTGTGCTAATCAGTAACCAAGTCTGTCATACAGATTTCTCCTCATATTTTGGAGTAGGGCTGGTGTAATGCTTGCAGAGAAATGAAGTATTTTTGCCCTTAATTCGACTAGGTTTGTGGCCCTTTCAAACTGATGCCTATAAATGTTTTCTTTGAGAAAACCCCAAAAAAAGAAATCGTTAGGCGCTAAGTCACAGGATCTAGAGGACCATTTAATTGTACCACGTGTACTTATCAGTTGATCAGGAAACGTTTGATTGAGGAAGTCAATAGTTACTCTAGAGTTACAAGCCGAACACCCATCCTGTTGGAAATAAACCTCCTGAAAATTAAAGGGAAGGCGTCGAACTGCCGGAATGATCTCATTCTGTATGTGCCCGTTTAGGTTTCCATCGATAAAAAATGGACCGACAATATGGTCACCGAACATCCCAGTCCAAACATTTAACTTTTCCTGATGCTGCTTTTGCACTGCTACACTGAGGTGCTTATTTTTCCGAGAATAATACCTTGGAACAGATGGATTGTGTTTTTTATGTAATGAAAATAAAGATTCGTCAGGAAATAAAATATGTTTTAAAAAGTGTACATTTTCATTCTGTTTATCTAACATAAATTCAGAAAACTCCATCCGCCTAAAAATATCTTCCGGAAACAGTTCTTGTGTTGGTTGTATCTTAAAACAGTGATTCCCATTTCTTTTGAGAACTCGCTGGACAGTTCGGGTATTCACGTTAACTTCCCTAGCAATTTGTACACTATTGCAGGGTTCACTAGTTTCCACAAAAGCACAAATATCAATATCCCTGTTTTGACGCTCCTCATCGACCGGTCTAACACGTGGTTCATTACCTTCATGACACTTTTTACAACTGTTTACACATCCCGTAGTTTAAAAATGTTTAATGATATTTTTAACGGTTGTTACACTTGGGGAGGGTCTATTTTCGAAGGCAATAATAAATAAATCAATTACTTCGCGTATCGAATGACCCTGAAAGTAGCATGTTACAAGTTGCACTTTTTCTTGGACGGTATACAACGTAATAGACATTTTATTAATTATTTGTTTATTCTTTCAGAACTTCGTTTGAAATTTTTAATGTCAATGTGAGAATTACGACAATTCGTACCTACTGTGAAATGAATACAGAGGTGGAAACGTGTAACATGTCACAGCGATTGCCATTGTGTTGTATGGTCAATAAAACAATGTTGTGATCTGTATAACAATCCCCTAGTTCGAAAAAATGTAAAAGTTTTGGAAATCAGAACACTAATCAGATCTAAATTAGATTATGGTGCGATAGCATATTCATAGGCTAAGGCTCTTCCCTTAAAATTTTAGATAAATCCACAATACTGCACTCAGCATTATCTTGGGAGCTTTCAGAACCACATTAATAGAAAGCCTGTATTGCGAAGCAGCTGAACCATCACTCTATTAGAGAAAAATGTACTTAAAGTTAAACTACGCAATTAATTAAAATGCAAATCCTAATAACCACACCTTCAAATATGATCACCTTAATCTATTATCATCATTTTTCTCCAATAAATCACATCTACATAAACCTTTATACCACCGAATCAAAATGGATCTCATCTCTAACATCACCTTACCTCCCTGCTTTCCCGTTAGTTTAGAACCTGCTGCACCGTGGAAATCGGGAATACCTAAAATAATAACTACCTTAACTTCATACTGCAGTAGGCGCCAGTTACGAAGGTCGATCTGATCCGATCGCCTTGTTGACATAATTATCCACTCTGTCAGTAGTGCAGCGTTAACCTTTCGGTGCCTTAATTAATGTAAAAAGCATAATCACGCTACTGTCCACCTCTTCGGATACAGTTGGCACACGCCACATGCCCGAAGTTGGATTTTCCTATGCGCGGCGTTTACTGTACTAACCATAATTTAATACATCAAAATCTGCAAAACTTATTATCAAACTATACAAATTTTTCTCAAATATATACAGATACTTTAAAATCAACAGATGTTGTGGGAGCAGCAGTTATATCTTCTAATGTGTGCCAAAAATAGAGGTTGCCAATACACTACAGTATTCGTAATGAAGAACTATATGCCATATATAGGGCACTCACATATATATCATCACCACAACAGAAATACATAATTTTGACTGATCCACATTTTAGGAAAAATCAAACAAAACCTTATAGATATACAAAATATTGGAATATACACATATTGGAATTCGAGGTAATGAAGAAGCAGATAATTGTTTCGAGAAAGCACTTGGTGCAAATTGTTTCTTCACAGTTATACTAAATTACTTAAAGGCCATTAATTTTGTAAATATCTAATATTTAATATTGTAAAGATTTGTTTCTCGCTAATAACCTTTGGGTTGATGAGAATTTGTAAATATATGAAAATAAAAAATAAATGTTACTCTTACTCCTTTTTGCTCAAGTTACTTTATTTAAAATATGCAAAAATCATATTTTATTGTTGCAGTTATCCTGTATCGACGTTTTCGTATCGACTGTTGGAACAAATGTATACAGATCCTCTGTTCAGAATATTCTCAGTGAATAAGAATATAGGGAAAATGTCTAAAAGTCTCGAATTTTATAAAAAATTAAGATTAGGTCTGCACTATTTAAAAGACTTTATATTAACCTGTAGATATGCAGAACAGTAAGTAAAACAGTTTACATTTTATTGTAAAAATGTAATAGCAATAAATACAAGACGGATTCAAATGAAATATGAAAAACATTCTGCAGAATTAAAATAAATGTACATTTTTTTTTCTAAAACTATCAAATTCAACTAACCGGTATTATCAGAGCACGAATGTGTTATCGATTTAAATTTATTTTATTTACTTCAAATGCAAGCAGCATTCATATGATAGCGTCCATATATTGCCAAAATCTCAAACTTTACGAGACTGATGTCATATTAGATGTTTCTGTGTCGATTTTATATCAAAACCTGAAGAAAAAAGCATTCGATCAGTGTATATTACCAATCATGACATACGGCTGCGAAACTTGGACATTAAAAAAAGATACAATATCGAAACTCAAAGTCACTCAAAGGTCAATGGATGCATGTTAGGTATAACAAAGAGAGATCGAAAAAGAATAGAATGGACCAGACAGAAAACCAAGGTTATTGATGTAATCCATAGAATTAAATCTCTAAAATGGCAGTGAGCGGGACATTTAGCGAGAAGAACTGACAATAACTGGTCCAGTAGAATTACACTGTGGTATCCAAGAGGCATCCAGAGACCAAAAAGAAGTCCAAATTTAAGATAAGACTATGACATAAGGAAACAAACCGGTACAACATGGCACAGAAAAGCGAATTTTAGACAATCGTGGGCAGATATGAAGAATGAATATGTAAGGGAGGCTACACCCATAATCAGGTCAAGTTCACTCAGATCTCAGTTCCCCATCTTCAGCAGAACATCTTGATTTGTTACTCTTTCTGTCCATGGTATTTTCCACATTCTCCTGTAACACCACATCTCGAATGCCTCAATGTTTTTGATGTTTATCTTTTTCAGTGTCCAGGCTTCCATGCCGTACAGCAGAACGGAGAAACATAGCACCTTAACATTCTCGTTCTTAAGTTTATATTTATGTACCGGCTGCACAGGAACTTTTTCATTTTGACAAACGATTGTCTCGCTATCTCTATTCGCCTCTTGATTTCTCTTGCCTGGTCATTAGTATCAGTGAAGCTAACCCCTAAATATTTGTAGGACGCAACTCTTTCAACTGGCTGATTATTTATGGTTAAATTCACATCGGTGTATAGCTTCTTTGTTACAATCATGAATTTAGTCGATAAAACATTGACTAGTAATGAAGCAATGAAGCTTTCGTGAATGAAAGACCATTTATCAAGAGTACACAGTGACAAGTGAGTACAGAACTTTCTTACTTTCAACAACTCAAAGCTAAAGCTGTTAACGGCTTAATGTGATTGAATTATTTAAAAAACGAGCAGCCGATCTTGACAAAAGTCTTCTTGCTTCTTATAAGGTGAAGCACATCTCACACAATTGGCGAAACTCTTGTTTTACCGGCTAACAGAAAAAAATGTTGAAATTATGCTAGACCTTAGTAAGCTAGGTCTTAGTAATAAGTTAAGTCTATCGGTTCCTTTGAGCAATAATATTATTTCCTGGCAAATTGACAAAATGACCACGGACGTTGAATCCGAACTCACCAAGTTGATTAAAAAGTAAATGTGCTTTGTAGATCGATGATTCAATTTTAATTGATCATAAAGTAGTTCCTTTTCTTTTTATGTAGACATAACTCTGTCTGTTTTTCAATGTGCCTCCAGTAAGTTGTCGTTCCATTATTTTCGTGGTCTTCCTATTGAGGAACCGTCCCTTGCCGTCTTTACTATTCTATGTATTGTCATTCGGCTTATATGATCGTTACATTCTATTCTTCTATTTCTTACCCAGTTCTTGATGTTCTTCACTGTGCATATACGTCGTATATCTGTACTTCTAGTAGTTGTATTATTTTATGTGAGATTTATCAATAAACAAAAGGAAATTACTGAGGAAATATTTGCTAGAATAGATACGAAAGAATCGTCGATTTTTAAAGTGGTACATGATTATTTTTAGGAAAACAAACTGTGTTGATTCGAGGCCAAATCCTAGGTTTTTAGCCAAGCTTAAGAAAGCAGTGCCAGAGATCATCACTATTCACTGTACCAATCGTCAACATTTAGCTGCCAAAAAATTAAGTAGTGTCCTACATGATATCCTACAACTGGTTATTACTGGTATCAAAAAGATCAAAGGCCTCAATGACCGTATGTTCCGAAAAATTTGCCATGAAAATGATGAGGAATTCGAACTCTTACTTCTACACACGGCCGTGAGGTGGCTTTCTTAAAAAAACTGTTTACGCCGTTTCTTCGAATTATTTGATACCGTTTCTGAGTTTCTCAACAGGTTGGAACTACCGTACCGTACAGATATTTTTGAAAAAATTATCGAACTCAATATAAGGCTTTAAGGAAACAAGATGAATCTTATCAAGGCCAAAGGAATTGTTTCATCATTCATCACCAAGTTTGATGTTCACTAGGTATATGTGAGCTACAAAGAGCTTATTCAGTTTCCGGCCCTTAAAAAGTGTCAGTTAACGAGACTCCTGAAGTCCCAAAAGGCAAAATCTTAGTTTTTACTTCATCACTTAAAAACGGACATATAATCAAAATTTGGCAGTTACAAAGTCCGGATTGGATTCTAGATCCATTCTCGGTTGAAGTTGTGAATAAGATTAATAACTCTTTGCAGACGGAGTTTCCACATCTGAATTATGACTGTGAGGCGAAAATCGTGTTACGAGTTAGCGTAAGTGAACTTTTTGGACTCACAACCGTAGAGAAAAACTTAACCACGTCTTATCTCGTTCCCGTCAATATATGTAGTTGAGAAAGGATTTAGTTTTCTTGCTCAGCTTCTCAAAAATTCATTTTTAGAGTCCAATTTTAAAAATGTAAACAGATACTCCTATTTTTAAATGTTTGTGCGTCAATAATCTTAGTTAATTATTTCACTTCATTATATGTGTTAGAGTGGCCGGTAAAATTGTTTAAAATAATACAATTGCTTTATATTTACATTACATTTAATATTAAAATTAGGCATATAATGAAAATGAAAAGGGCGATGCGCCACAAAATGTTTGATACCACTGATCTAAACGATATCTGCCAAAAATTAAGAAGAATATAAAATGAAAGTTGTTTTTTAACTCTTACAGATATTCTTTTAAAGCCTCACGAAATGACCGGTATATGTTTTAAAATATTTCATTTAATTCTGTCTCACCAGTGACTATTTACTAGTATACTCGTTTTCATCGTTCTTGGCGTGTGCCTGAAATAAGCTACTACGGAATTTTTAATATTCGTCTCTCTCTGATACACAGATGCGTAATTCAATTGTGCGAGTCACGTTCCTCATGGTAAAGTGCGATGAGAAGGGAATTAACAGACCACTCACGTCTCCCAGTATTGTAGCAATAACACCGATGCGTTTGGCCGATACGGTGTCGGTGATAAGTTCGGCCTCTTTACGAATACAGATAGCTGGCAGTGACGTGTTTTTTTTTTATTATAACATGTTACCCTGATCTGTGCAGGTTTGAAGTAGCTGATGAAATAGTTTTTATAAGTAAACAGTTTTTAATTAATTAATAGTTTGAGCTCTTACTGTGTGGAATTCCATTACATAAAATAATACTCTCGACACCTTAAAAATTCCAGTTTATTATAAATTAACTCTCTCTCTTCCGATACTCATTGCAATAATGACTTGTGGCATTGTTCTTGAATGAGCTGGCTAATAGGTTTATAATTGTAGCAATTACCATTGATATTTTATGTTGTTTTAGTCGATTTTAGTCAGTCATTGTTGGAATTTGTTCCGAACAGTTTTACTTATTATTTTTTGTTGTGAATAACTAATTATTGTTCTATTTAATAAAAAAAATGCCGGGAAAAACGATAACAGGAGAAATGCGACAATGTGTAGTTCATTTATTGGAGTATTTTAAAAAAGAAAAAGAAAACAACGGACCTTTGCTTTCGTTATCATCGGTACATGAACGAGTAGCGGACGCTTTGAAAATCAGTCTTCGCACAGTGACAAGAATAAAGAGTGAATACAAGACAGGGGCAGCTCTTACTACACCAGGAGAGTCACGTAATGTACAAAAAAAAGACTAATGATGTCAGCGATACTATAAAAGGAGAGATTAGAAATGTACTGTATGGCATGAAAGCAAAAGGAGAGCACGTTACAATTAAAGTTCTAAATACACAATTAAGAAACTAGCATCTCTATGACGGTTCTGATACAAGTTTGTGGCGTCTTATGAAAAATTGTGGGTTTTCATACAAACTAGAAAATAGTAGACGAGTGCTTGTGAGAAACCATGTATTGTCTCCAAACGACTGTATTTTTTGAGGCATTATATGAGAAATTTTTTAAGTCCAAGCCCACTTCAGTTCGTTTTTTTTTAGATGAAACATGGATATTCCTAAAAGGGGCATATAAACGTACTTGGCAAGATGACTGTGTGAAAAGCATCAGAAAAGGACACGAAAATACAGGTAAACGCTTTGTTGTTTTACATGCCTGAAGTAGGTAAGGATTTGTTAAAGATGCTGGATTACTGTTTTCTACGAAATCGAAGAGTGCAGACTATCATGAGTCTTATAAAGAGTCTTTTAAAAAGTGGGTCTCCGAAAAGCTGATACCAATGTTGGAGGAACCATCTCTAATTATTATGGATAATGCCTCATACCATAGCTCTTTAATAGAAAAGTTACCGAATGCCAGTTGGAAAAAATCGGACTTACAAGAATGGTTACGAGCGAAAAAAAATAATTTTTGACACCGATTCGGGCAAGGCAGAGCTATTGAGTCTTTGTCGCCAGAATAAACCACAAAATACCAGGTACGTTATAGACGAGCTACTCCAAGAACATGGGCATCAGGTTTTGAGATTGCCTCCATATCACTGTCAATATAATCCGATTGAGTTGGTCTGGGGCATTTCTAAACAATAATATGATCGTCATATTGGAGAACATGGACGTGGAGATGAAACAGTGAAAAAAGTTTGGGGCGATGCATTAGCTGAGGCAACACCTGCAGTGTGGGCGAGTTGTGTTAACCATACTGAAAAATTAATTCAGGACGACTGGGCAAAAGTGGTCACATATGATGAAAATGAAAGTAGGATTATCATCGATTTGGCGGAAGATTCCAATGATGAAGACAGTTCCAGTGAAGGCGCTGACTGATTAGCTAATTAATCAAGGTCAGTACGTTGTAACAGTTCAGAAATCGCTACAGTGCTTAAAACTTAAAAAAACTGTATCATTTTTTAATTAAAGTGGGTTAAATAATTAACACTTTTTTGGGTATATTTCAAAATACTTCTTCGCAATTTATACGTATATTCCGTTATTAGAAATTTAATGAAAAATAATTTATAATTTTCTTTTATAACTATTATTTCGTTTGACATGCTACATTTTGCTCCGCCACTGGAGGAGGTAAACGAATCGAGCTTAGACAAGGAAAGACAGATGAAACAACTTATTGCAAGTGTTTTTACACGCACACGTCAAGAACGATGAAAACGATTATAACTATTTTATTTCTAGCATCACTCTGAATAATTCTTTAAAATTTATTGAGCATATTTCTTTACAGAATTCGGGCAACGTTAGAAGAAAGTATGGGATCATCTTTGGCAGACCCAGACATGTATTCTATGGATGACTTATGTAAAATTCGCAGTGGAGAATTAATCATAAAACTCAAATTTCTCGTGGATATATGTTGCAAACATACATCCGAGTGTCAGGTAGGGTAGTGTTTCCTAGAAAATCTGCACCTTTAAGATGATGCTGGGGTTAAAACATTGTTTTCAGAAAGTAATTGAATTGGTTTTTTAAAAAGCGTTGTAAACTTTACACTATTTATGTATTATTTTTGTACTTTTTATTTATTTATTCATCGCAAAACACGGCTTGAGAATAATCATAAAACTAAAAGCATGTTCTTTTATATCATAAACAATATACTTCTTAACAATTTATAGAAAGATATCGACTATCGTAGATTAATGGAACACACAGAAAAAAATGAAGCCTATGCAAAAATGCTTACCCGTCGAACTAAAACAAGTATAGAGAATTACCAGACAAAGAGAAGAGAAGAAAACAAAATACACAGAATGAAGAAACGAAACCACCTAAAAAGGGAACTTCAATATATAGAAAACCTCAACAGAGAGAAAGAATTCAGAACATTCTATAAGAAAGTTAACATCAACAGAAAATAATTTAAGGCAAACACAAATCAATGTAGAAGTTTGAATGGCGATCTATTAACAACAAGAACAGACGTACTAAACCGATGGACGGAATATTTTAACCAGATACTTAATATAGAGGAAGAAGAAGAAAACCCGGAACACGAAAGCTGTGAGGTAAGCGGAGCAGACGAGAGGGAGGAGGATCCACCAACGATCTTGGAAGTTAAAGACGCTGTAAACAAACTAGCCAGAAACAAATCACCCGGAATAGATAATCTCCCAGCGGAATTATATAAAGAAGGTGGCCACGATATCATAATAGCGCTACAACAAGCTTATAAAAGAAATATGGATACAGAAGTCCCTTCCCAGTGATTGGAATATTGGAATACTTTGCACCATACACAAAAAGGGAGATATCTTTGAATGCTCTAACCATCGAGGAATTACGCTCCTAAATGCAGCGTATAAAATATTCTCCAATATACTATGCCATCGTATGGCACCACATGCAGAGCGAATAATAGGACAATACCAGGCTGGTTTCAGAGGTGGTAAGTCAACAATTCATCAGATTTCAACCCTGAGACAAATTCTAGAGAAAACACTGGAATAAGGTGTAGACATGCACCACATATTAATAGTCTACAAGGCAGCCTACGACTCTGTAAATAGAAGAGAATTGTTTAGAGCAATGATAGACCTAGGAGTACCAAATCAGTTGGTAAGTCTAACCAAACTAACCCTTGAAAAAGTTGAATGCAGAGTATGAATCCAGGGGGAACTCTCTGAATATTTTAAAACAAATAACGGGCTACGTCAGGGAGACCCACTCTCCTGTATACTATTCAATCTAGCTCTGGAAAAAGTAATACGTACGTCACAAATCACAACTACCGGTTCAATATATAACAAATCTGTGCAAATCCTAGCATATGCTGATATCAATATTGTTGGGAGAACGGAAAATGCAGCACGAGAGGCGTATGTAGCACTAAAGGAAGCGGCCACAAAAATGGGTTTAATAATAAACACCAACAAAACGAAATAGATGAAAATAGGTACGCAACCACAAATACTACGGCCACTTGTTATAGAAAACGACGTCATCGAAGCAGTTAACGAATTTGTACCCCACTCTTTAAACGTAATTTGTTCACATGATTCAATAACAAACAGATGTGGTTTGATTCGCGCGGCTTCTACAACCTCTCTCCAGCCATCTGGTGTTTCAGCCTTTGCACTTTTGTAGATCAATCCCATGTTTTTGTCCGGTTGCATGAAGGAATAGCCTCGCACTAGGTGTTTCAGCCTTTGCAGTTTTGTAGATCAATCCCATGTTTTTGTCCGGTTGCATGAAGGAATAGCCTCGCACTGGGTAAGTAATTATCACAGTGTCAAATATTTTTCGTGTAACAGTTACGTAGTGGAAGAACTGAATGATAGTGTAATTTTTGTTTTGTCCTCCGCAAGAGTCGCCAAACAAAAAGTTTTTTAACAGCAGGATCCAGGTAGGTGTTAAAGAAATGATAGAGCATTGAGGCAACGTCATCTGACCCCTTTTTTGCGATGTACAACGTGTACGTGTACATAATTGAAACGCAATTTAGAATGACCGCTGTCTTCTAAAATACACTTTAGCAGAAGTTAGATTCGGAGTAGGGAGATTTTTTCCGAAGTCTATAGCGATAGTCTCTATAGTTCATGACTTTCTAGCTTCAGTTTTTGCTCGCCTTTTTAATTCATAAAACCAATCGGCCATCTTCAAATGGAGTGTCTTGTCAAATTCTAGCTTACTGATATCGTTATCTATCTTTACTTTTTCATCAACTCTTGAAACGGCAATTTTCCTGTCAAGCTCAATAATTTTGGCTTTCTGCTTGTCACACCAACAGCACGTTCAAGTTCTTGGGTAACCGAAGGCGATGTTAAATTCTCACACAAATATTTGCCTGCATGTTTCATAACACATCTCAATATGGGGATATTTAGTCCAAAATAATTCAAGGAGCTTTTAACGTTCATATCTTCCGAGAGGTAAACTCTGTTTATCAGAGTCCTTCAAACTGTAGTGCGTTTTACGTCCCTGTAATCAGCCACAAAACTGCAATAACAATTCACTAATTTGTTGATCTACCTTATGAGGTCTATTGGTATGCTTTTCCCTACTATCGATCGGCGCATTGCCAGTTGTTCTTAAATATGTTGTTATTGTATGTAATTGGAAGGCTTTAATTCCAAACAGTGATTGAAACGCTTTAAAACATACTGGTACCTCTACTGCACTGCCATTTCTAATAACTCTTACTTTTTATTTGTAGAAGCTTTCATTCAATCTAGCATCTTTTTCGTTTTTCCTTGGCCTTTGTTGAAACAAAGGTCGTAATAAGATAAGTCCAGATAAGTAAATATTTTGGGCATAATTGCCATTGTCACGACCAATGTTATTAAACTGTCTTATTAAATCACTTTGTTCGGCAATAGAAATATTCTGAAAGCACTTTGACAGTCTTCAAAGGTCTTGATCGGTTTCAAAGGTCGAGGCTCATAGCTTCTTAGCAACATCTCTAAGACGGCCATGTGTTTTAAAACACTAAAACTTTTAACAGAGACTCTTAAAACTGAATACTTAACAACTTAACAAGCTTGAATAAACGTGTCGAAGCAACAACTAATAAACACAGCTGCGATGACCTGCGTGAAAGTAATAACGAATTTTATGGACTGTGTAGGTTATTTCCATGTTTCATGTTGACTGTGTTGGTTTTTCCCCTGCAATAGATATTTAAAACCTTGAATATCTAAGGACTACGTTTATTGTTCCCCTTGACGATTTGTCAAGATAAAATACACGACAAACAGAAAGTGTGGAAAGGTAAACCGGATTTTTTTCATTTTTGGACTATATTGGTTTTTCCTCTGTACCCCTTAGTTGTTTTTAATATTCCAGTGTGTCTTACCATTTTGTTCATTTTTTTTTGTCATATACACCGGGTACATAATATTGTAACGAAAATTTGTACTCTCCCTAAAAGTAAGCAAAAAAAAATGTTTTGACAAAAATCCAAAAACAGAAAAGTGTAGTTTTTTCAAGCAAAGTAATTTCAAGTTAATTGATGAAAATACATAGTAGAAACAAAAGAACATCCGAACGAATATCAAAATAAACTTATTTGTTGTTAGAAGATCGGGTTCACCTACTGTCAGAATTGTTTAAACCAAAGAAGAAAGAATTGAAATAGTTGCCATTAACTTTTGTAATAAAAATTTTGCCAAAGACAAGAATTTTTAATCAAAATCACCCAAACAAAAATGTAATCTACCTATACGTACAGCACTTGATTGATAAGTTTCGACAATGTACAGCTTCTGTCAACAATATTAAACGAGAAGTAAGTCGTCAGTCGCGAGTTTCAAAGCTGGCTGATTGTGAGGACCAGATTTTGAAGCTTTGTGGACGATTCCATTAAAAGGCAATCTTTTTCAAATTTTGTACATTAAAACCTTAAAGTATGTTAAATCAAAACTGCTGTCATTTTAAAAAAGGACTAACTTCTTCCCAAATTGTCCTAATACAACTTTTTATTTTTATAAATTTACGGAAAAATGCAAACTGGAGTTGGCAAAATGCAAACAAATTAGAGTTAGCGCGCAACGACACTGGTTTGACAAGTGATAATATGTATATTATTACTATATATAGGCGTATGCTTTAAAACATCACACAACTGATACTTCAAACCAGTGGGGTTGCACGCTAGCTCTATTTTATTACTTCATCTTTAGTACCTCGCGTTTTTAACAGCTCGCAACACAGCTTGTGCTTTTGCCTACTTAGTAATATTGTTATTTAAAATTTGTTTTGTTGTAGCTATGCCTAGCTCGAGGCTTTATCTGCGAATTCTGTGGCGCAGATGAGGTGATATTCCCATGGCAGATGAGATCTGTGTCTAGATGTGATAAATGTGGCACTTGCTATCATATGAAGTGTTGGTCTAGACAAGTACCTTGCAAGAAATGTTTACGTATCCAAAGAAGAAAAGAAAGCACTGATAGTAGTAGTAGTAGATAGAATCAATCTGTAGTTGATATAGAAATATAATAACGAAATTTTTATATGCAATTATTTTTATATTAACCGTTTTATTTATTTTATTTCCTAAAGTACAAAATATGTTATCTACCGATATTAATAAAAACACAAAAGAGCATTTATTTTTTATTTAATAACAAAATACAAAAAGTTCCTCGATTAATTTTGATTTAAGTATCAGAATACTATACCTTTCTATAGTTAAGTATAGGTAATGGATTTTGACAAGGCTATGACCTTGTAAATAACAGGTAAACTTGTGTACTGCATCAGCATGATTCATAGCTCTTGTCAAAATCCATTACCTCTATCAGAATTTCAAAGCCAAAAGGCCAGAGTATCAGAATTGTAGGCACTAAATTCCAGGAAATGTTGATGACCATTCTGAGCTATTGTTGGTCTTCTAGTGGCATACAAATTGTTTTTTTCGAAGTTATTGATAGCGCTACTTCTATTGAAGAATTATTACAAATTATATGTATCACTATTCTCTCCAAGAAGTGTATTTCTAAACAAATATAAGGACTAACAAAAAGGCAAAATATGTATAAAATTGCTCAAATCAAATTAAATAATTTAAATTTATCAAAATAAATTTTACGTAAGGATGTGTAAGAGGTAAAATTATTTTGTGATAAACCCTGGAACGTCGATATACCAAACTTTTGGAATATCAGTTATCTCAGCTCTTTGTGTAGTGTCTTTCATTTCCGAAAAAAATCCGAAAAGTTTTCTAGAGTTTTTATCAATTTATTCTAAGTCTTCTAAATATGTGAATTTCTTTTCTTGTTTGTTAATTGTCAGTTCTACTTTTACCTTATATCTTTGATATGTCTTTTGTGCTGTCATTCATTGTATTTTAGTCACGTTGTTACGTTTAATATAATATATTGGAAGTTAATTGTGCAGCAAGTTAGCAATTTCAACACTTTTTTTCTTCGTTTTTTTTTTATAGAGGCGTTTAATTTCATTTAGATCTTTTATACCGTAGATTAGTCTTTATAATGTTAATATATTGGCGTGTTGAGGAAGTACTGCGGAATTTGTCTGTTTTAGTATATGAATGATATCTTTCAAGTAATACGAATTAAATAGTTCTATTAAGATAGATAAATTAAACATATAGACAGGTTTATAAAACTCTGTTAATTTTTTAAAGGTATTATTTTATTTTTTGTTGAAAATTTTAATTTTAGCGAAGTAGTTTTGCATCTCGTTAAGTCCAGGTTTTTTAACTCCGCCTACAGGATCATTGACATAATACCTCAATGATCTTGTTGCCGGTCCTAAGCCCGGAAAAAGGTTCTTGGGTCAGATTAGCACGTTAGCCAAATTAAAAAAACCTTGTCATTTTTGAAAATATATATATATATATATATATATATATATATATATATATATATATTGGTTTTCGGTACAGACTATTTATGACTTATTTTAAAAATTTGCGACTCTCAGATCAACGATGTTGCTAAAACATTTTATAGTGAAGAAGTTGCGTGACAAGCGGAAGGTTCTAGTAGTTTTAAAAAATCGAGAATGGAGACAACATACGACAGTCAAATTCCAGTCAGCAGATGAGTGCTTATGAAAATAATCAGGGAAATGTCCCGTAAAATTGATGAAACTTCTAGTCAAACCAATGAGAAATTAGAAATTTGTAGAAATTGTAATTAGAAATTCAAAAATGTTTACAGTTAAGTCGAGGAATGAATTAAAAAAAGCAAAAACGTTTTCTGGATCAAAATCTAAAGATCAAAACATAAACATGTAAAATTTATTTCTCATTACAATCAATTGTGGTTAAGTCCCATATAATTATGCCAAACCAAAACAATTACAGATTCTTCTATAGTATTTATATAAGCAGTATTCATACTTTTAATTCAATTAAGTCGTGATAAAATCCACAATTAGTACCACGTTTTAGTATACTGTGTGGTGATTTGAAACCATCAGTTTTAATTTTTGTATTGTAAAAATATAGTCGGCAATTGATTTTTGGCGTAAGTTGACATTTTTTGCAAATCCACTATAGTTTTGAAATTCCCTGCTCTTATAGCATCTTGATAGACTTTTAGTTTATTAAGCTTATGTAGAAGAAGCTACTAGACACCAATAACATTAAGTTACGTATTTTCTGTAAATACTGTATACTACTGTGTAAATATAAATGTAAATCAAGGTTCTGAAACTACACTGACCGGCAAAAAAGTGGCCACCCTATAAATTTCCAAAAATAAAAATTCGTTAGAAGTTTTATGCACTGTTTTGTATTGTATACTCAACATTTTTTTATTTTTAATGCAAAAATGGTCATTACTGCTGGATTCTTTAGCATAATGTATTTAATTAGAATGCTGCAAAATAGTGTAATATCGAAAAGAATTACAAACAACAAAAATTAAGGGTGAACTTGAACAACATTGTCTTATATGGGGTATTATGCCCTAAAACATTAATAACCGTTTGCATACGATTTAGGAGGAAAATGGACAAATTTTAAATGAAAACATGCTTTTTCACGAAGCTCTTTTTCTTTCTGGCAGGCCTGTTTGAATTCTAACCCTACGATGAAGTTTATCCCAAAGATGTTCGATGATATTCAGATAAGGCTCCAGGTTGGCCATTCTAGAGTATCAATTCCTATTTCCCCTTAAGTAATTTGCTATGATTTTTAATTGATATTTGTTATTATCATGCATTAAGTCAAAATTGTCTCAATAAATGAAGCAAATGGAACTACTGCGTGTACTGCACGAATTTTTATTTTTGGCAATTTATAAGGTGGCCACTTTTTTTGTCGTTCAGCGTACCTTCATGTAGCGTGGTTAAGCTAAATATTATGTTTTTATGGAATTAAACCAGAATTATTGGTTGTGATTGTGATGAAAGTCACATTATTTGAAACCAAATTTCTTCTTCATTTGGAACTATTTCTGCAAGTCTGGGTAAAATCTCTTCTTGTAGTAAGTCTAAAAACATTTTTGAATTTAAATTTTCCTCATAGAAAAATGGCCCAATAATATTGTGTTTAAATATTCCTAACCAGACATTTATTTTTCGACGATATTGGGTATGGCTTTCAATAATATCGTCAGGCTTTCCTGTCGACCAAATCCTTTAATTTTGAACATTTGATTTATTATTGAATGTAAATGCACATTCATCACTAAACAAAATGTTTTTTTAAAATCGTCTGTCTGCATTAGCCCTCTCTAAAATTTCATAACAAAAATTCCGCTCGTCACTCAACATCTCCTTCTATTAGTTCTTGATGACATTGAAATTTATATGAACGGAAATTATACAATTTCAAAATTTTTAGGACCGTGTAATTATGAATATTAAACTGGTCTGCAATGGCCCGAGAGAACTTATTTTAGGATTTTCTACAACTGCTATTAATACATTTATTTAATTTTGATTTTCTAAACTTCTTGGTACTTCACCAATACTGTTTGTACAGGTACAATTAGAAATCACGGTCCCAGTATTTTCAAAATTTTGTAAAATCCTTTGAATTATTGAATGACTTGGAATTGGTTAATTCGCGCACTATCCTGAATAAAACATTTTTATTATTGCTACTTTCTCCTCAACCGAATACATTTTTAATCAACTTTATTGTTTTTTAAACAATAAATCACAAAATAAAAATTTTGGCAATTCAAATATTGTCAAATATAAGAAACATCAATATGACCAAACGCAATATGTCATACACATTCTTGCACAGCGTGTGGCCTGACTTTAAGGGGTGGCCCGAAAAATGTATTATATTCTTGCAAAATTTTGGAATACGTTTAATTCGTAGAACAATTTTAACATTTGTTTTCGATACATATTTTAGTCCCCTACAAATAGTTTTTCTTGATTTCTGGTGTAAAATAATTAGGGAAGCAGGAATTCAACAATTTAGAATTTTCCTCTGGTTTCATATGGCCGTTTGACGATTCACCACCCTTTATATATATATATATATATATATATATATATATATATATATATATATATATATATATATATATATATATATATATATATATATATATTTGTACCATTTGATCAGATGATGTTATGTGCATTTTCACTACTATACAGGAGAGCGAAAAAACCGTTTATGGGACCTTGTGTTTTACCCATGAATTAGCAATTTTCAGAATATATAAAATAGTAATTGATGTGATATGTTATAATTTAATTTATGACCAGTAAATAGTTGAACAACAGTTTGAAAATAAAATAAAAATTTGAAAAAAATGGCAATTATCATGTTTTGACCAAATGATTATTGTTAAAGGATATCACTTATTATCATCGTATGTTGGAATTATTTAACTTTTTTTGAATTAATAACACTTAATTACAACAAAAATATTTATTTATTAAAATATTTCGCACACAAAATGGCAATATTTATATAAAATATCTTATTATTCTTTGTTTTCGCTTTCTTCGCTATTACTAACAACGTCGTTTTTCGTCATTGAACGGGGTAGGTTTTTATAAAAGGGATGTTAAAGTGGGTCTATGAAATGTAATAGACTTAAAATGTCCTTATATTTTTCTTGGCTGATTCGAATTTGCTGTTTTTCATAGGCATGAGAAACAATAATGTTTTACTAGTCGTAATTATTCCTTTTTCCTCTTCTTAGATCAATAATTTTAAGCGGTTCATCTTCAAGTAAACTGCACTTATAAAATAGTTTTCCAGAGGATTTTTTGCGTATTTGTATCTAAAATATTTGGTTTCAGAAAACGCTTTCATTACCTTCATCTTTCGTCTTTCTCACGAACAAACTAGATTTCAACAAATCCGAAAAAGAGAAGAAATCTTCAGTTTTCATTTTATATACCTTATATTTCTGACTACTCATTCTCACCAAATTATACCAGTCGTGAGGCACACTAATTACCCCCATGGAACTGTTTCTTCTTCCTCTCTATATTGACATGATGAGTCGCATTCTAAATACGTATGTCCTGGAACCAAATATTTGTGATCTATTGCTGTTACACAAGGTTTAATGTTAAATACGTAAGTATAGAGCAACGGAATAATATTATTACGATTTTGGCCTAGGCATGTATCGGACCACGTTGACTATTACCTTCATGCAACATAAAGCAGCTTGTGGTGTTCGAATTGCAATTCCTTACTGTGAAATTATATGTCCACAATTTACGTTTGTAAAAACTGATACTTGTATTTAAGCACGGTGTAGCAAGACATTGCTGGAGATCAAATACGGCCATCAGTACTTTTCCTTTAGAATTGCGTGATTTAATGTTATCATCTGCTTTACATTTGTAATGAAAATCAGATTTTTCTTTGTGAATATCATATTCTGACTGCAACCTACACTTATTATTTTCATCGGTCACGTTTTTAATTTTAGACAAGTATCACAAGTTTTACAAGTATCATTATGAGGCTTTTGAAATTGTTCTGAAGCTATTTTCTTGTGGCATGATAAAGTAATTACTATTTAAATGGGAATAAGCCACAATTAAAGGTTAAAGTACGTTTATTGACGTTTCAATTTCCACTTCGTTCTCACCGGAATCCGTTCTCAAAATACAAACTAATGTTTGTATTTTGAGAACGATTTCCGAAGTGGAAGTTGAAACGTCAATAAACGTACTTTAACCGTTTTTTGAGGATTATTCCCATTTAAATAGTAATTAGGCTTTTGAATTTTAGACCAAATTCTAAAAAACATTTTCGATATATACTGAAACTTACGGGAGTCGACGATCCCTGTAATTCTGAAGGTATTCCATTGTCCTTGTACAATTTGTACATCTTTTCCAAATTCAGCTCACTACCCAAATACTTTCTTGATGTTCCGTCTCGAGTAATGACTTTCGAACGCCGGAAAGCTAGCAAAACGTTGACGAACTATACTAACATCTTCATCTGACCGTTTGTTGGAGGAAGTGTGCCTACCTCGTTTATCTCCCTGCATAATAGCAGTGTCAGCATTTTCCTTCTTTTTCACAATTCCATTGATAGAACCTCTACCTTTAGCAAGCATGGCTTGGAAGCAAGCCCTACATACTTCTACTTTTAAAGAATGTTGTATGATAAAAAATTTTGCTGTACACAGTTCTGCTTCGGCTTGATACTTCTGCTACTCAAAGAACTTAAAAATTGGCGTTGTTTATCCCGAGATTTTAAGTTTCGATAGTCACGAAAGTATATCGTTTTCGTTTCATCTTCAATATGACATACACTTATCATTTTCTGATTTCAGTAATAAGATTAAGAGTTATTTAGCCAGTATATGATATATACACTTATCACTATTTGACCATAAAAAATGAAAAATGTATTTTGATCATTGCGTGACAAAAATACTTATGATAATCTGATTACACATAAACAAAAAAAATGTGCATATATCATTAAATAACCAACGTTGTAAATCAAATTATATTCGTCATGCATGTAGCAGCGTCTGCCCAAACGATAACGAATGTTGTTTTGATTATTTTTGTACAATAAACACAAAATGACTAAAAATGCAGTTATCACCTTCTGACCAAATGGTACATCCATGGTACAACCAAATGGTACATGGTTCGACATCCTCTTTGGGGCTTAAGAGCTACACTGATCACTAACCAATACATTACTGGTACTGGGAATATAGGACGGTTCATTTATACCGTCGATGGTGACGTGGTTTGGGTGGAGGTTGACGTAGGGGTTAGCGTGAGGATTGGCGCGAACATTTCTAACAGTAGGATTTTGATTGACAGGTGGAGCGGACGATATTTTCTTTATGAGAGGTCTCCAAGTGGAAGGTAACCGTATGCAGTCATCTCTTTTATTGAGACAATTTGACCTTTTTTAGATTTCTATGGCTTCTCTGATAATTCTTGGTTTATAGAAGCGGATGGTGGCTATGGTTCTCTAGTTTTCAAAATCAATTTTATGACCTGTATGAAGATGGTGTTGACCTAGAGTTCAAAATTGAGTCGGAATTGCGAATAGAAATGGAATGTTCTTTAAATCATTTTGAATTCTACGATTTGTTTGGCCTACAAAGGATGGAGGGGGCAGTCTATACAAGGAATTTCATAAACTCCGTGTTGTTCATTTGGAATGTTGTCTTTTATCGATCGGGCAAGAGATGAAAGCTTTTTTTTGGGGGTAAATATTGTCTTTATTCCTCTCGATTTTAGAATTTTGTCGATTTTGTCAGTGACACCTTTGATATAGGGAAGAAAAGCTTTCATATGATGAGAGTCTGAGTCTTTGGGTTGAGATTGAGTGGGAGATTGATGTCTGTGGATGCTACTATTGATGTAATTTTCGCAGTAAGCGTTTTGGATGAGGGCTTGTTTTAAACTAGAGAGCTCAGCTGGAGACAAGTGTATTAATGACTGAATTAATTTGTGAAGGTGGATGATGAGAGTTGGCATGCAAGTAACGATTGGTGTGGGTGGGTTTTCGATAAACAGAGACACGAAAACCTTGTGATTGGTTTTTCTTTATGATAACGTTGAGAAACGGTAGGATGAATCAGTTTCCACCTTCATCGTGAACTGGATACTAGGATGTATACCATTCAGATAGGTTTGAAAAGACACCAAAGCATCCCTGCCATGGAGCCGAATGACGAATGAATCGTGAACATATCATAGTCAACATGTGGGTTTGAGCATTGATGTGGATAGTGCTCGGGTCTCGAAGTCTTCCATAAAGATATTGGCAATTACTGGAGATAGTGGAGAGCCCATTGGGGCACCATTTATTTATCTTTAGAATTGATTTTGGAAGATGAAATAATTGTTGGACATACAATGTTTAGTGAGAGAGAAGTTCAGAATGTTTAGGAATGTTTGTAAATAGTGAAACGATATCGAAACTTACTAGAATGTTTGACGGTGATGTAGGGTATTGTTCAAGAATTTCGATGAAATAAAAGAATTTTTGACGAAGGATGAAGCATTTTCGGAGAGAGGTTGTAGAGTTTTGGCCAACGGTTGTGTAGGGCAGTTGTGTGCACTGACAACGGGACGTAGAGGAATATCGGATTTGTGAATTTTGGGTAGGCATATATTCGAGGTGTTCTGGAAGACTTTTCACGAGGAATTAGAGATTGTTTTATGTCAACAGGAAGAGAGGTTTTATTGATAATGTCTTTTGTTGTTTTCTCCAGAATAGGTTGTTGGATTTTATTATTAATGGGTATGTAGTCTGGAGTATTAATGAGATTTGAGAGTTTATTTATATAAGAAGAGTTTAGGATGACGATGGCATTGCCTTATGGATAAAATGTTCAGAAACTTTGCGCAGAGATGTTTTTTCAACACTGTTAGATTCGTACTCAATACCAATCAAGCTCTGAAATTATGTACAGATTAAAAAAAATTCAATGCAGTACATTCCTGTGATATATTAAGAGCACAAACTTAATTTTTCGTTTTTTTTTTTATTTTTTTTTATAAATATCTTACAATGAAATTATTTATATATTTTATTTTTCATGCATTAGCTCTGTACCAAATTATTATTCTAACAAAATATATCTAGAATAAGGTAATTGTTAACCAAACGGCACAATGCGCCTTTTTACAAATTTTTAATTTAATGTTTTTGCGGTTTTTAGAAAATACTGGTCTTAATTTAATTTTATTAATTTGTTCTGTATGGAATTAAAATAACTCTGAACTTATTTTTAGGGGAATTCTAAGCAGGTGTTTGTACAGTGACGACGTAGAAAATTACTTATGGCGTGCAATGAACTTAAAGGGGAATACTGTATATTCTACTGTCTAAGAATAATCTATTATTTCCGGAGTGGAAATGAAAATGTCAAATTTTTTAGTTAAACATAAAATTTGTATTAGTATTTAACTTAAGACATGCCCAAAGAAAACAGTTTCAGAACCTTATCTACTATTAACTTTGGATTATGAGAAAAAAGTTGCTTATACTATTATTTATGGGAATATCTTGCATGTAACCCTTTTTTTGAAAATTTTATTATATCGTGTCAGAAAATATTTATATTTTTATGCTGGTATAATTTTCCACGTCATTGAAATCTCCCGTTTTTCAACAAAGATGCTGTAACTCTCTAAAAACTAGAAATGAAGTCACTGACAATTATTTCGTAGTTCGTGTCTATAGAAAATGTCACACTGAGAGTGCAGTACGGATAAGATACGGCAATGCTTTTCTTATGGAGAATAAACGCGCAGGGTTGTCGGTTTTCTCTAGCTGTTGATTGCTCATTGTCTCACAGGACCGGCTTGGATAAAATGCATCTGCCGGCAGTACGAGTAAAATATTTTATATCATGTATACGTATACAGTAGAATAAAAAGGCATTGATGAGTTATTGACAACGAAAACTATGAATTTTGCATATAAAACGTCAACATGAGATATACAATTGAATCATATTCATAAGAGTAACATTTGAACACCTCTTTACAAGAACAACATACAATAACTGTAGTTTTAATGTTTTACATAAAATAGAAAAAAACTACATAATTTCTAGGAAAGAATTTGGAAACTTGGAAATGATATTATTTATAGATATTATATATAATATTCAAATTTCCAATTCTTTTATAGAAATTAGATTTTTTCTATTGTATGTAAAATATTAAAAATACAGTTATGTTGTTTCTATACATAGGTCTTCATTTATTTTGTAAAACTTCTGCTATAAATTACCATCATTAACATAATCACCTAAATATGG
Organism: Diabrotica undecimpunctata; assembly: GCF_040954645.1. Lineage (NCBI taxonomy): Eukaryota > Metazoa > Arthropoda > Insecta > Coleoptera > Chrysomelidae > Diabrotica > Diabrotica undecimpunctata. Next base: position 114,207,650 of record NC_092807.1, on the reverse strand, counting down.
CCATAAACTTGTTTGTCATAATTAGTATTTGATAAACTCCAAGCTTTCCCTATTTCACCCCCTATCCATCCTAAGGATGGGTAGGGGGTGAAAGTGCTTTTGGAAAACGAAACTACACTTCAAAATTTAGTCCGAGTTTCAACAGAGAGCATGGAGTCCCATAAGTTTAAATCCGGTGAATTATTTAACGGTTGCGCTAAACTCGTAGTGTTAAATGTGTTGTGTTTTTTACAAAATACGGAACAACTTAATGTAAGTGCTGCTGTAAGACGTACTTCGTTAATGACTGGTGTTAGCAAAAGAAGCATTTACAATTTCAAAAAAGAGAAAGAACAGAGTGGAACGTTGAAATCGCCAAAAAAACGTAAAAAACGAGTGTGTCAATCAAATTCTAGAATATTCACATATGACGAGGGTGTAAGAAGTATTCTACGGAGAAATTTTCATTGTGAATTTTTCATGAAAAATTTGCCGCCATTCTTAAAGCATATACATAACTTCATACAAGGTAATGAGAATATACAGCCGTTGTCTCTTTCTACTTTATACAGACTACTGAAAGATATTGGATTTGTTTATAAGAAACGTGGCCGAAGAAGCATTATGGTGGAGCGAGAGGATATTATTCATTGGCGCCATAATTATTTGAGAACTATACGACGTTTGCGAAAAGACCATTGCAATATCATATATTTGGACGAATCGTGGGTTAATGTTGGCCAATCTATAAATTACGAATGGTGCGATACTACGATACAAAACAGTCGTGATGCTTTTCTCAAAGGTTTAAGTACTGGCCTAAAAGCACCTACTAAACGAGGTCCACGATATGTTTTATTGCATGCAGGTTTTTCAGGAGGTTTCCTTCCTTTCACACAGCGTGTTTTTCTCTCAAAGAAAAATTATGGCGACTATCACAATGAAATGGATGCCGCATATTTTGAGTCGTGGTTTAAGGAGATATTAATATCAAATTTACCAAATAATGGTCGCAGGAATGTCATTGTAATGGACAATGCATCGTACCACTCCCGTAAAGAGAGATTCCCTAACAATTCCTGGAATAAAGCTGCAATCAAGGAATGGCTAGTGGAAAAAGACATTTTTTCAAGGAGTGTTATTTGAAATCCGAGCTATTAGAAGCAGCGCGTGCTTTTAAAGATCAATACGATAAGTATCATCTTGATGAGTATGCTTCACAACATAATGTTTATATTTTAAGGCTTCCTCCATATCACTGCGAATTGAATCCTATAGAAATGGTGTGAAACCAAGTTAAGCGATATGTAGGTACCCATAATACCACTTTTAAAAACGACGAGGTACGCCAGTTGATCGACGACGGTTTCGCACGCGTCACAGAGCAAAATTGGCGCAATTATGTCACTCATGTTGTTGAGAAAACGGAAACTGAGATGTGGACTGCGGACAACCTGCAAGATGACGTAGACCAATTGATAATACACGCGAACAAAGGGGAGAGTAGCGAAAGCGAATCCGACATCTCGGATGTAGAGGACGACTTTAGTATAGTTAATTAAATATCTATGAGTAACCTCGATTATTTTACACTGTATAACCAATAAAATGCATTTACCAGTCCAATCAGAGTATGGGCTTTTCGGATATTGGGCTGGGTGCACGGAAATCGAGTTCCCGGAGGTTCCACCCTGTATATTTATAGCTATCAAGAAATGTAATTTAAAATATATTTGTTAGTTTAATAAAGTATAAATATAATATAATGTTAAATAACTTACACTATAAACCTTATACCTGCTCATCTGGTCAAGTGTGGGCAAGGAAAACCATTATCCCATATGGAATAACACAAGGTTTCGCTGAAAACTACCAGGTTGCTATGCCAAGGAACTAGGTAAACTTATGTTGTGTGTAAAAAATGCGAGACTGCATTATGTTTTAACAAGGACAAAAACTGCACTTCAGATTTCGACAAAAAAAAATTCATAGTAGGTGTTAAAATTTCGCAGTGATTCAAGTGCGCAACTTGTTTTTTTAATAACATCGCCGGGATTAAAAAATGTGCAAAGCTTTTTCGATATTCCCGTTCCTGATAATTTTTCACATATTTACAAAAGAAAAAGTTTTTCTTGGATATTGGGCTGGGTGCACGGAAATCGAGTTACCGGAGGTTCCACCCGGTATATTTATAGCTATCAAGAAATGTAATTTAAAATACACTTGTTAGTTTAATAAAGTATACAGTTTTATAATAAAATTCTCGCTAAAAACTTAAGGTCTTTTTATTCAAATTCATGCCTCTTATTTGGCTACTTGAAGGCAATTATTTTATCAATATATTATTTTATAATAAATAAGAGAGCCCGGCGTAGAGATCTGGGTACGGCTCTGTGACTACCACTTGGACCTGTTTGTATCGCCAAGCACAAGGCGTGAAATCCGGCAATTGTGCATTCCTATATTAGCCGTACTGCACTCTCGGTGTGACATTTTCTATAGTATCGTACTCTTAATTTTAATAATACTGTAAAAATACTATAACCAGTCACTTTAAACTGCAAATACATATAAGTCAAATTATAGTCCCACAAAAATCACTCAAACTAAAAATATAAAAAAATACACTGCCCTTATGGCAACATACACAAACGAATTGAAAAGCATGTTCTTTTTTATACGCTTTATACAAGACATTAAATTATATAATCAACACAAATAAAATATTCTAAAGACATTGTTAAAACTTTTTTTTATGTAAAATAACATAGCTAAAATCCTGTTATTTATAGACAATCAATAGAAATAGAAGCTAAAATTACATACAAAAATAAAATATTGTATAACGTCGATTAACATGAAAGTTTTCAAAATATCAGAACAGCTCATTGTTTCCTAGAAGTGGTACTTTCGCTACTTCGAAAAATATTTTATGAGAATATTTGTTTCTTACTGTCATTAATTGTGATTTGGGAGGCTGATTAATGCCCGTATTTAAGATGATAACAACGTCTTTGAATTCTTCTAATTTATAACCTAAAAATATATTAAAAGTTTATTAAAAATATTTGATCATTTATTGCTTTTACAATTTTATAAAGTGTGAAGGAATGAAATACCCTTGTAAATTTTGATTTTTCTAAATTGTTTGACTACTTCAAAAATTTTCAAGCTATTTATGCTAAATATTTATTTTTGTTTTCCTTAGAAAATCAATTAGGAGATCATACACTGATTTGTTGAATGAGTCAATTAAAGGTGATATATTAACTGGTTCAGCAATGTATAGTTTGTACAAAAATTAAATTAATTAAATGTTCAGTGATATGAGAGGATTCATACCTAGTTAGCTAAGGTCTAAGATAGCTTAGATCGGTTCAGTGGATAAAGAAAATATTGCGCGTGTGGTTAAGGGGTAAGCAGGTTTACGAAGATATGCTTAATACCCTTGGCTATCATGTCCTTCCAAGAGGTGAATTGATGGTGAAGACCGACCGAGAAGGCCAGTTTCTGTGTCCACTCCCTTAAAAAATATCTATGCAGTTCATGACATGACTTTACCAGACCATCAAATTCGGCTAAAACGAATATCCGAGGCACTGAATATTTCATACGGACGCCATCATTATAATAGTTTACATTAATTTGGATTGGACGTGAGAAAAACTTCTACAAAATGAATCTCCAAATGTCAATGTTAGCCAAACGTGTAAGGGTAGATAGAATCATTGCGTTTGATCTGTGTATACTTTGAAAAAGATGCAAACTTTTTAAGGAGTTACATAAGTCTTTTTTTATTTATTCCATATGAAAGTTTATGGTAATCCGGTAATATTACGAGCAATATTACCGGAGTTATAGAGATTTGAATACCGCGCAATAGGTACGTGCGCTCTCAGTTTAAAAACTTCGAACGCGTTTTTCTTGAAACTTTCGTTTTTTCGTGCGGTAGGCACGATTTTTCGAAAACGAATCGATCGATTTTGCTGAAATTTTGCACATTTCACCTTTATAGTAGTGTTTCGTGATTGAACGAAGAACGAGTCGACCGATTGAGAATCTCTTTATTCAATCACGAAACAATAGTATAAAGATGAACTGTTTTTAAGCTGAAATTTTAATACAAAAATATTAAAAATTAAGAAAATGACATAATTTTCGAAGATGAAAAAAAAGTTACTTCATCGTAACTTATAACTGGATCATCTGTTGACAAAAACCAAGTTCATCTATTATGTATTGGTTAGTTTATGATTTTATGAGTTTCCCTAGGTCGCAACGTCAAGATATTGTTCATTTTATAGTTTTTCCAAATTTTAGAAGTAAAATAGACAAATTTTTGAATTTTCGAAAAATTTTTGTTAAAATTTGACTAATTTGATGTTATAAAATTAATTATAACAACAAAATGGACAATATCTCGACGTTGCTATCTAGTAATTTATCTATAAAAGAAGTGTGCAAAATTTGAAAAGGATGAATCAAGTAGTTTTTGAGATACAGTGAACATCGCCTTAAAAAAAATTATTCCAAGAAAAACGCGTTTAAAAAAAAAGCATATTTTTTTGATACTCACACAGTATCATCTATTCCAGGCCCATATAGCGACGTGCTTCCTGCTAAAATATTTAGAGCATCTTTTTGCTCCTGCTGTCGACGAACTCTGCCTTTTTTTATTGCATCTGTAGCCATTTTATCCGCTCTAGTAATTCGATTATTATCTGCCGCGAGTGCATAATTACGAGAACTTGACACTGTACTTATTCCACTTTCTATGTGAGTGCTAATTCACTCACATAAATCACTCACCTAAATCAGTCACCTCACTCACTCACGTCACTCACTCCCATCATTCACTCACTCACCTCACTCACAACTCTCTCACTCCCAAATGCCTATAGCTCCATCAATTTTGCTCCGATCATTCTGAAATTTAACTGGATACTCTTGACGAGTTATACTATCGAATAAAAACATAAAAAACGCAAAAAATACGCTACCCCACCTTAAGCCGTATTGATACTATGGATGAAGCTTGGGTATATTTCTATGACCCAGAAACAAAGCAGCAATCGCTCAAATAGATATACTTTGGTTCTTAAGGCCTAAGAGATTCCGAATTCACAAACTTGCTGAAAAATGTCTTGCTTCGGTTTTATTGAAATTGATCACGGTTGAAATGGAGTAATCACAATTGATCTTCTGGATAAGGGCAAAACAAAAACTGGGATTTACTCACCGGCGTTCTAGGAGAAAAAAATATAGACAAGACGCGGAAAGTTGTACAAACGTATTTTGTTTTTACATGACCATACCTCTGCACACAAATCACATGTTGCCATGTAAATAATTCGTGATTTACGGTGTGAATAATACCCCCCCCCCTATTGTCATGAAAACTATATTTTAATTTAAAAGAGTAATAAAATAATAAAAGATCGAGTCCCAAACTTCTTTAAGAGTGCCTCCAAAATACACCCCTGGACAAAAATATCGAATATTTTTGAATTTTCCAATTTTTTTTGTAGTCACTTATTTCAAAATAATTTTAGATTACTGATAATACTCATATAGTAGGCTGATACTCAACTGGTTTGAAATATTTTGATGATTATTTGGACATTTATTCAGTGGTTAGTGTCATTCCTGCATTTTATCATAAAAATCCTTCTTCACGCAAATGAAAAATCATACTAATTCGGTTAATTTTAGTTTAATTTATTAAGTTTAATTAAATATCGTTTTGATTTAACTAAGTTTAAAACAAGTATCCCACCAATTCGGTACTTCGATGAAGTCCAAGTAGCATATATTGTAATTTTGTACGAGGCAGGATATGCACAAAAAGGTATCGCACGACGTCTCAGCAGAACTGAATCCATAGTTTCTCTAAAAGGTACTCTAAAAAGGTACCGCAAAACAGGAAATTTTGTAGGAAGGCCTGGTCAAGGACGCCCAAGGTGCACAACCGCAATTGATGACCGTTTTTTGGTTCTTAATTCTACACGAAATCGTTCATTGACATCGATGCACCTCAGAAATGAGCCATTAAATGTTAGACAAGTTAATGTGAGTTCACAAACAGTTAGACGAAGATCAAAAGAAGCAAACTTAAAGCCCAGACGCGACGCCAAAGTTCCACGTCGTCTCCAAAATCATAAAGCTCGTAGTTTAAAATTTGCAAGAACACATATTTAGTGGAATATCGACAATTGGAAAAACGTTCTTTTCACTGATGAGACCAGAATCTTATTATGGAAGCCAGATGGTCAAAACTACGTCTACAGAAGAGTTGGAGAACGATTTGACAGCTGCAGTCTCGCCCAGGCCGTTAGTTTTGGAGTTGATGGCATAATTCTTTGGGAAGGTATTAGTTGGGAGGTACGTACCGCACTTGTGGATGTGATTGGACGGATGACTGGTGATTCTTATGTTTAAAACATCCTGCAAGATCATGTTTTGTCATATGTTGCTTACATTGGATATGAAAGATTCACGTTAATGCACGATAATGTTCGACCACATGCCGCTGCCATAGTGAGTAATTATCTTGATAAGGTCCAAATTCAAAGATTTGCCACCGTCTAGCCCGGATTTAAATCCAATAGAGCACATACGACAGCATACGACAAAGAAATCCCGTTCCAAATACGATGGAGCAGCTTCGGCTTGCTGCACAGGATGAATGGAATGCAATTTCCCAAGGATATGTCTAAAATTTACTTGCAAGCATGCTGATAAAGATGCAAGCAGTAATAAGAGCTAGACGGGGGAATACTCGTTACTGATCGTGCACTTCTTTAAACCAGTTATTTAAGCAATTTAAATTATCATTTAAGTATAGAGTAAAATACCCTTATTTAAATAATATTAAACATTTATTTTTTTTCACAATTTTCTCCGCATAAAAAAACAAAAATTTGAAAATTCCAAAATATTCAAAGATTCAATCAATGATTACTAAAATATTCTTTTGTATTAATATAGTAAATTTCTCAAGTTTTATCTGTTTTCTTCAAACTAACATTAATAATCAAATTTGTCGTTTTCCGGGTTGTCGTTGTTTCATAAATTCAGTTATTTTCTTTATTTACGAGATATAATGGATTTATGTTCGTATTTTTTTTCCTCTAAAATTTTCTGGGTGTATTAGAAGACAAAAAAGGTGAAGTCAAATTCACCTTTAAATTTTTAAGATACGTATTAAATACTTTACCTGTATAAAATTCCAATGTTGGAGTCCAGTGGCTGATACGTTGCATCCTAAGTGCTATGTAAAGAGCAGCCGACGCCAATTTGGAATCTCTAATAGCTACTGTATCATAATTCATTAATGAGTACTCTAGAATAAACCTAGCTAGTGTCAGAACAGGCATTGTTATTTTCGCACACTAAAAAAATAAATATAACATTTATATCTGGTTTTAAATCAGCATATTTTTAATTACTCTATTTTAAGCCTATTTTGCTTGGAGCAAAAGCTAAAAAAAGTCGGTTTTTATTCAGTTGAATTTTGTATTTCAATTCAGAACAAAAACATGTTTTTCAGCGGGTTTATTAGTTTTTCATCCCATTTCATGGGAAATATTACGTACTTTAATATAATCACACACAGACGAAATTAATGACACGGGAACTTAATTATGGCGTACTTAAACGTACTAAAACGTAAAAAAACAGTCTACGAGATAAAGTAATCACATCTTGGTACATAATTAGGGGAAAGAAAAATGAAACGCTACAATTTGAATAAGTGACCATGGAAGACGTTGAAATCAAACGCAGTAGGTGCCGATGTTCGGTGATTTGCGCCCCAATAAATACGAAGAAAATACCTATTCGCGAAGAAGGTGGAAGTCCATCACATTTAAGTGAATTGAAAAAAAAAACGGGATGTGGCACTCTGGGAGTAATCCGAGCAGAAGTATAGATTTCTTATCAGCTATGCACGAAACGATGGTTTTTAATTTAATTTATTTTATTTTACTGTAATTTATTTTATTTTATTAAGTTAACCCGCGGTTCAATGCTCCCCCGGTAGCCGCAATAAAAAAGCTATGCTTCTAAAAAATGAAGAAAAGTGCGCTTCAGCTTGTCGTACATTTCCAGGAATAAAAATCTGGTGAGTAGCATGAATACACTAACACTGGTCACAGAGTCTTGGCGTTAGGGACTCTAGCAGTATCAGAAATCGTCTGAACTGTTTAGTTCGATGGTCTCGGAGTGGACCTCTAGTATCTCTAGAGTACCAAGACTCCGTCCTTTTATTTTGAATATTAACTCCCAATGGTAGTGACGATAATGGAAAAAAAAATTATATAATAAAAGCTCTATTAACCGGAATACAGTTTATTCAAAATGGTCCTGACAAATTACATGAAACAGAACATAAAGGAATCTTCCGGAAATTTCAGGAAATATTAAAAATATGTTTTGTAACCGAAAAGTTTATTTTTTGGTTATTTTTTTTTAATTGAACTTGAAACCAAAATTTGAAAATTTGGTTTTCCGAAATGCCCTACGTCCCCCTTATTCGGCACAAAGGAGAGCCTTCTGTAATTATATATCCAAAAACGTAAATTCACTTAAAATATTTACACTATACCTAAATTGTTGCAAAATCAACACTATATAAAGGCGATAGTTCTAAGCAGATCTGTGATATCTCTCTTCAGTCCTGACTCCCCGGAGAGTGTAATGGTCATCTTGATGTTGTGTATTGTCGGTCTCTTAAGATCTCTGTCTCTGGTCATTTTCCGATAATTTCTTTGATCCATCTTGTTGGGGATCTGCTTCGTGATCTTCGACCTTCTACCTTTTTTTTTTTGGATATTAAGTCTTTCCATGTTTTCTGTGTCTGCTCTCATAACATGTCCAAAGTATTTTAATTGTTGGAGATCGATTTTGATAGAAGCCGTTTGATGACCTTTAATGCTGATCTGTCATATATTACGAGTCATCATCATCATAATTCTGGCTTTAAAACCCTGCTTGGGTCTTGACCTCCTCAAGAATTTCTCTCCAGTCGTCCCTATCCATCGCCTTCCTCCACCAAGCACCACCATATATTTCTCATGTCTTCATCGATGTTATCAAGGGACCTTGTTCTGGGTCTTCCTCTTCTCTGACCAAAGGGTCTATCAGGGAGCGTTTTTCTGGCTGACATTTTATTCCATCCGCATTACATGCCCTATCCACCTCAGACGTCCTATCTTAATATGTTTTACAATATCTTGTTCCTGGAATATTCTATAAAGTTCGAAGTTGTATCGTTTTGTTCACACTCCATTGTCATTGACTGCTCCATAGATTCGCCTTAGTACTTTTCTTTCGAAACATCCTAACATGTTTTCATTACGGATTTAAGGAGGAGATTGAGCCCAAAATAGCACCTTTTAGCCGTGCAAATTCTGCGTTTTATCTCTGCGGTAATATTATTTTCAGTGTTTAGGAGCGCTTCAGGTATACAAATTCGTTCACTGCATCGATGACGTCGTTTCTATAACAAGTGGTTGTAGGATTTGTGATTGCGTGTTAATTTTCATATACTTCGTTTTTTTTTTGTTTATTTGTAAACGCATTTTTGTAGCTAATTCTTTTAGTGCTGCATACGCGTCTCGTACAGCGTTTTCTGTTCTCCCAACAATATTGATATCATCAGCATAGGCAAGGATTTGCACTGATTTATTATATATTGAACCAATGGTTGTGATTTGTGACATACGTTTTTCCAGAGCCAGATTGAACATTATACAGGAGAGAGGGTCTCCCTGGACAGTTCCTCCTGAGTTCATACACTACATTCAACTTTTTCAAGAGATAGTTTTGTTAAATTTACCAACTGATTTGGTATTCCTAGCTCTTTAATTGCTTTGAACATTTCTCTTCTATTCACAGAGTCGTAGGCTGCTTTGTAGTCTATAAATATGTGATGAGTATCAATGCCATATTCAGGTTTTAGGAGTCGTAGGCTGCTTTGTAGTCTATAAATATGTGATGAGTATCAATGCCATATTCAGGTGTTTTTTCTAAAATTTGTTTCAGGGTTGCAATCTGATGAATTGTTGATTTACCACATCTAAAACCAGCGTGGTATTTTCCTACTATCCGTTCTGCATATGGTGCCACACTGTGACAAAGTATTGTGGAAAATATTTTAGACGCTGCATTTAGAAGCGTACTTCCTCTGTGGTTAGATATCTCCTTTTTGGGTATGGTGCAAAGTATTCCAATATTACAATCATTAGGGAAGAATTTCTGTGTCCATATTTCTTTTATACGATCGTGTAATACTTAATGGTATCGTGGCCCCCTTCTTTGTATAGTTTAGCATAAAGATTATCTCTTCCAGGTGATTTGTTTCTGGCTAGTTTTTTAACTGCATTTTTAACTTCAAGAATCGTTGGTGGTTCCTCTTCCCTCTCGTCTGTTTTCCTTACCTTATCTCTTCCGTCTTCCAGGTTTTCTTCTTCTTCCTCTATAGTAAGTGCCTGGTTAAAGTATTCCACCCATCTACTTAATAAATCTTTCCTTGTTGTTAATAGGTCGCCATTCTGACTTCTGCATTGTCTTGTGGTTGCCTTGAATTGTTTTCTGTTGATGTTAACTTTTCTATAGAATGCTCTGAACTCATTCTCTCTGTTGAGGATTTCTATTTATTAGAGTCATCATAAATCAAAAATAGCATCCACATTGAGCTGTACTTTTTCACTTAAGCTACTTCATACAGTTGGTCATTTGACGGAGAGATTTGACGCAACTAAGGAAAAGTCCGAAATGTCAAGGAAAATCTTGATTTAACTTTTTGTGAATAAACATAAAATTCATTTTGTAAAAAATAAGTAAAATTTTTAATTGAATATTTTTTGGAATAAATAATACAAAATACTTTTCTTACCCTGGCATATCTTCTCAAAAATCTGTAACTAATGGGTATTCCTAAGTCGAATCCGATTACTTTAAACAAATTGATCTCCATCCTAATAAGTTCCCTCTTGGTATAAGCGCCATCGCAAATATACAAGAAATCGTCAAGCATAGGTGGAATCCGTTCGTCATATTTACTAGCTATCAACATAGCAGCGGCACCGACCAATTGTAAGGTTTCCTTTCCTACTGTCATTCTACTTAGATATAGATCAACTAGTTTAACTCCTAAATAAAGAGTTTCATGGTTGAGTTCGAAACTTTCTTGAATTTCAACCATCCAATCGACAAGTAGCGATCGCATCCACCGAGTAAGACATATTTGGCGATCTAAATAATCAGGTACTGGAAACAGAACCTAAAATAATAATATTTGTTAGGTACAGAAAATAACATAGAATTCTACATTTACATCAAAATTATATCTCGGAACTAAGAAGTTAGATTTAAACAATTTTAGAACGTTTTAGCAGTGGCGTTTGATGCAAAAACCGATGCAGCGCTACCAAAAAATAAATAACTAAAAAAATTAGTTAAACTAACTAAACTATTTTCTCGTCATCATCCAGCCTCAAGAGTCCACTGCTGAACATAGGCCTCTTCCTCATGTTTCCAACCCCGTCTATCTTGCGCCGTTCTCATCCAGTTTTTATTGAGTCTTCTTAAATCGTCAGTCCATCTTGTAGGTGGTCGACCGACGCTTCTCTTGTCTTGGCCTCCATTCCAATAACCTCTTTGTCCATCGCCCATCTGTCATTCTGGCTATGTGTCCTGCCCATCTTCATTTTAGTCTGGTTATCTTCTCGATGATGTCAGTCACTCCGGTTCTTCTCCTGATGTCTTCGTTGGTTATTCTGTCTCGCAGAGTTATTCCTAACATAGACCGCTCCATTCTTCTCTGCGCGACTCTCAGTTTGGTAGCTGCTGCCTTTGTTAAGGTAAGTGTTTCTGCTCCGTACGTCAAGACTGGGACGACGCACTGATCAAATACCTTTCTCTTTAGGCATGTGGGCAGCTCACTTTTAAAAGTTTCTCTCAGTTTTCCAAATGCTGCCCACCCAAGGCCGATTCTTCTCTTCAGTTCATGAGTCTGGTTATCCCTGCCAATAATAATTTCATGTCCCAGGTATTTATATCTATCTACGAGTTCTATTTTTTTCCCACCAATGCTGATGTTCTGGTTGGGTACCAAATTGGTCATGATTTTTGTTTTCGAGATATTTATATTTAAACCTACACTTTCTGTAGCCACAACGAGTTCCTGTACCATCTCTCTTGCCATACCTAGATCTTCAGCTATTATAAGTATACCATCGGCGAAACGTAAGTTGTTTAGATATTCTCCATCTATTTTTATTCCCTTTGTCGTCCAATCCAAATTCTTGAAAGCATGTTCTAGCACCGTATTAAAAAGTTTAGGTGACATTGGGTCTCCTTGTCTAACCCCCCGTTCTATTTTTATGCGATTACTGTTAGTATGTAATCTGACAGTGGTTGTTGCCTGCAGGTATATTTTGTATAATAATTTAGTATATCTATAATCTAGCCTGCATTCTTTAAGCGCCTGTAATATTTTCCTTAGCTCAACTGTGTCAAAGGCTTTGTGAAAATCGATAAATATTAGAACTAGAGGTTAATTGTATTCCACTGCTTTCTCTATTAGGGTTTTTATACTTTGTAGATGGTCATTTGTTCCGTAACTTTTTCGGAATCCTGCCTGTTCCCTTGGTTGATAAGTCTCTAATTTTCTTTCCATTCTCTTAACTAGTATTCGCGTAAACAACTTATATATATGGCTGAGGAGGCTAATCGGTCTGTAATTCTCTAAATTTGCTTTGTCTCCTGCTTTGTGTAATAGAATCATAGTAGCGTTGTTCCACTCTGTTGGAATATTGGCGCTGTGAAGGCAGATATTGAAAAGTTGTTTAATTTTTTCAAGTAATACATCCCCTCCAATTTTTAGTGCTTCTGATACTATTCCGTCTTCACCCGGGGTTCGATTATTTTTCATTTTCTTCAGGGCTTCTTTGATTTCTGATTTTGTTATATCGGGCATTAAATCTGATCCTTGGTTTAATACCGCAGTTTTTAGTGTAATTGGAGGTTCTGTATTGTTATCTTTTTTTCTTGATCTATATAACTCTGTGTAGAACTCTTCGACTATTCTTAATATTTCATCTCTGTTCGTTGTTTCTTCTCCAGTTCTGTTTCTCAGTTTGTTAATTTCTATTTTCCCCTTTTGTACGCTCCTCTTCAAAACTTTCATGTTCTTATTTTGCTCTATTGCCTGTTTTGTTTTTTCTACATTGTAGTTTCTTATGTCTTTTCTTATTGCCTTTGTGATAGTCTTACTTATTTTATTTATCGCTTCTTTGCTTGTAGTGTTATCTCCTTTCATTTGTCGCCTTAGTTCTATAAGGGTTTTCGTGGGTTGACTCAGTTTTTCACCTTTTTTGCTTGTCGGTCAATATATTGATGTCTGCTGTTGTTGTATCTTTCAATGAATTACCAATATATTTTTCGAACTCCTGGATGTTAGTTGGTTTTGTCCATTTCTTTGGTTGTTTCTTATTTATCATTTTGAGTCTTTCTTTTTCGGTTGATATCGTTATTTTAGCTCTTACTAACCTATGATCACTGCTTGTACTGAACTGGTCGTAGAATATTTGGACTTCTTCGTCTGGATGTCCTGTAGTAGGAGCGTACACTTGAATGAACTTTAGGATATATCTGGCGTTTATTTTGATGTTTAAGTAGACCACTCTTGTTGAGATTTGGTTTATTGACAGAATTCTGTTAGCAATTCTTTTGTGAATAAAGAAGCCCACGCCTCCGACTGTCGATTCCTCTTCTCCTTTGTAATAAAATAAATGGCCTGATGGAAGTGAGGTAAGACTTTTTTCTAACTTCGCTGATACTTACAATATCCCAGTTCACTTTTAAGAGTTCTTCCTCCATTTCTTCGAATCTTTCTTCGGTAGAGAGTGATCGAGGATTATATGTGGCGATGTTGAGGTTTATCTTTTTGACGCACATTGAATAGGGTTGGTTTACAGTGGTCGGGTTTTTGGCATTTAAACACCGTGCTTGCCTAGCATGTTGGTGAGTATTCATATTTATTCCCACGAGTAGCTGCGGAAAGTTGGTCGATTCCTGTAGAGCCCCGCGTACAGGAACAAGGCTAATATTCAATGGGATTTCGCCCGATGTCCCAAGAGCATCGTAAGCGGCCGCGTGACGTGCAACCATTCAGTTTTTAGCACGATAGCTTCCACCTTAACTTACGGATTTTTTGCATCTGGTTTTCTCCCTATTACCCTCCCTATTCTCCCTATCACTATTTTCTATTACAAAAAAAAGCGAATAATATATCCGCATTAACTCACCTCGAGAGACGAGATTAATGTCGATAAATTTGCTAAAAGAAACGCATTACAAATAAAATTTAGTACCCGTATGATTGTGTGATCGAAAGAGGATTTTTTGGTAATAAAAAATATATAATTTTTATGAGACTTTCAAGTTTACATCGAGTGAAACGTAAAAAGATGGTAAATCTTTCTTTGGTTGTTTTTGTTGGTTACTTATGACTTTTTTAAAAATAGGCTTAAAAGTATTCGAAAAATCCATGATCATGTCCTGAGAAATGTCTATTATGCAAAACTGTTTTGACATTTTCTTCACTCATTTTCTACATTCAGAAGGTAAGTATACTATTCCTTTTTTTCGTTTCGTTCGCACGGTAGAGAGCTGTGACCGGGTTCTGGAAAATAATGTATAATTTGCTGAATATTACTATTGAAAGCATCCATGGATGTATAGAAGAACTGCACTATGGTGTGATTTTTGTTTTTGGCAGAACAGTTGTCCGAAAACAAATAGAGGGTTGTATTGTCATAACTGCCTTTTATGCGCCTAAAGGAATAAGCGGCAGTGGCAGGTTTTGTTGATAATCAAAGCATAAGACATCAATTAATTCATCTTCGCGAGCAAGATTTAAATATTCCCGTAATTTGGTATAAGTAAAATATTTTGGCCTTCTGTAAGTGTAGATGCTTTTTAGTTTCCAAGCGGGTTTTAGTTTCTACATTGTCTTCTGTGGCAATTGTGTTGTTCAGGCGGTCACATTTCTGGCAATTATCTGACCTGGGATGTCCAAAACTAAGATTATGATTGAGATTAAATTGCCGGTGATAAAAATAATATGTTAGCAGTGGCTTAATAATCCTAAAATTTTCCCGTCGTCTAGGAGAACACACTTTTCTGGCTTATAGTTTACAAGGCACATCCTTATCCGTTTTTTGCATTTTTTCTTAACAATTTGAATGTTTGAAGTTTCTGTATTATTACGCACAGACGTTTTTTGCTGTTCATTACTTTCATTAGTACCTTTTTTAGCAATAACAAAATGCTGCAAATATGAGTCTTCCTCACTAAACTCACTACTTGAACTAATACTCATAATGCAAAGATTTTTTTTACACTTTATTTGTACCTACGATACACTACTGCAATTTTAAAAACAAATAATTGAAATGAGATGTTATTCTGTTTGCCATCCCCGTGGCCTGATTTTCAGATGTTGGCAATATTACCATTGGTGGCAAGAAACAGTCATTTCCTGGAGTTGACCGATTCTGGCATCTAAGTACTCTTATTGATTTATGCAGTCAACTTCTTAGCCCATGTATTTACCTTAATATTTCTTGGAGATGCATCTTATAGAAACATTATTCTATAAGATGCATATACAAACTGAATTTGGGTAAAAAAAATGGAGTTGACTGGTTTTTGCACCGAACCTTTCAATTATTAATTCTGTACTATGGAAATGATCTGCATTTTATTCAAATATAAAGAAATTTTTTAAATATTTATATGAAGAAAAGGTATAATTAAAACCATTACTGGATTGTCTACCTTATGCTCAGTATAAGGAAGATCGTTACTGGATATTATTATTGAGAAAACTGGTTTAAGTAGAGGAAAAAGTTATACATGTAAATTTAATATAGACATTTTATTTAAACAATTAATGGATTTGTAAATATAACAAAGTAAATAGTTTATACTATTTTCCCTGCTTACTTTTTGGTAGCAAGTGAGAAGGGTTATTGACGAGGGAGGACTTAAGTTTGGCAAATCGAAAACGGAGTATATGTGGTCGGGAGGAACAGGAATGGTTGATGACGTAAAATTGCTTGGGAAAAAACTAAGACGAATATGAGAATTTAAATATCTTGGATCCTACATAACGGAAAATAGGACACTAGTTTTTACTGATTCGGTAAACGATGCAATATGTAATATGTAAGAAATGCAAGATTCTCTTAAAACCGCCGCTATCCATGAGAATGTGCAGGAGAATCCGCGGCAGTCGATTTCCAGTCGCTCACAAGAACTCGACCTTTCACAAACAACGACGTGCGAATTTTTTGTCGTGACTTGGGATTGGAATCGTACAAAATTCAATTGACCTCAGAGTAGAAGGTAACGTAGACAACGACGTACATTCGCTGAATGGGTTCTCAAGTATAAATATGTACTTCTGTTGCAGTTTATGACTTAAAAAATGTGTTATTTATCATTAATTCCCCATTGCTATTTTTTATATTATCGTTTAACCACATTTCATTCTTGGTATTGCCCCCAATCCAGTCTGCCACTATAGCATTTAAGTCATCCAAGATTATTATAACCTCTTTGTTCTTCACACAATCCACAAGGTATGGGTGAAGTTCTTCATAAAATTTTTTCTCTCTTCTTCTGGCTTGCATTTCACCGGCTCATATACTGCAATTATATTTACAACCTTCTTGTTAACTCTGATTTTCTCAGTGACTATTCTTTGCGATATATAATTAAACTCTTCTATCTGGTCTATATATTTCCTTCTAACCATTAATTCCACTCAGACAAATTTCAGTTATTATTTCGTGGTCTCGGTTGTTGATAGATATAATGTCCCAGATTGCTGTTCTTTAAATCTTTTTTCCTTTCTAAATCGTTACCCTTTTTTCGCGAGGGGTATATCCGAATTTTCCGTCCCGAGGATTAGTTTTTATAAATGTGAGTAACAAAAATGAAAATTGTTATAAAAATTCATGAATGCTACGATTACATTGTAACGCTGGCCCTGATCATCGATCAGCCGCGACGTTTCTTGACTCAGTCACAGTATATAATATATACTGTGACTCAGCTATGCAGGTGCTAGCGGTCCTGCTATGCAGGACTCCGGAGTGATGACGTAGATTTTATTGACATCTGTCAGTTTCACTTTCCAAACAAACCTTGTTTAGTGTGGATAATTTGTATTTTTCGTTATTTTTTCATTTTTTTTACAGAATCTTTCCGCCTTTTGCAATATCTAAGTATTCTAATAGTTACTACAACAATTTTACAAGGTTGTGTAAATAATAAAGCATGTTGTTTTATAAAAATAGCTATAAAATGCATGTATCAATAAAGTAAGGTTAGAATGTCTTTAATTTAAACTTCTAAACTGTATTTCATAGAAATAGAAAACGGAATTATGATGGTATTATTGTAAAAAACACTATACTTAAAAGAAAAAGCAGCAGAGGAAGCAAAATGTTAACTTTATAGAAATTAAAAAGTCTTGAGATTGGGCATTTCCACTTTTGTTTGGAAAGTAATTGACAGTTGTGACGTCACACTCCGGCTGTCCATTCCAGGTAGACGACGCCGGAAATTGCGAAATCCTTTCGAACAATACCGTGACGTCAAGATGTCTGTAGAAAATTCTGGTGAAGTTTCGATGCAGAGCCGAACCATATAAATAGTGTTGTTGGGAATATAAATTGTAACATAAATTAAAATACGTGTAAATAAATTAGTTACCTATAGTAGCGGGGGAAGGGAAAGTCAGATAGATTTTGTGTCGTATTGAAGTCAGCTAAAAGAGATTAGGAACTGTAACGTGATAAAGGAGAGTGTGTAGCTAGTCAAAACCGATCGGTGTTAGTGGATACGGAGATAAAGGTGAGGCGGAAAGGAAAGCAAGTAGGACACTAGAAAGTAAAGAGGTGGAAGTTAAAGGATAAGGATTTGGCAAAAGTCTTTAAGAGTAGCGTGCTGGAACAGCTTAAGGAAAAAGATACGGTAAACAACTGGTAAAGACATAACAATAAAGTTATGGTGTGAGTGGGAGAGGAAGTTCTAGGAAAAACATCTGGTAAAGGGCCCCTAAAGACAAAGACACTTGGTGGTGGAACCACCAAGGAAGAAAGAGGCTAAAAAGAGGTATGACAGGTCTAAAAGAGAGGAAGACAATGATATATGTAAGGTGGCAAAGAGAAAGCAAAGCGCACTGTAGCTACTGCTAAGGAAAGATCGTCTGCACAGCTGTATGAAAAGTTGGTCGAGGGGATGAAAATATTATACAGTTTTGCTAAAGAAAGGCACAAGTCATCAAATGACTTGACCTACGTACGGCAGATAACGGTGCGAATAGAAGAGTGTTAAGAACCGAGGTTGAAATAAAGTAAAGATGGTATGAGTACTTTGGTAAGTTGCTAAATGAAGAACAACACCAGGGGAGAGACAGAGAATGCGAGATCCCAAATGAGAATGTAATACCGGGGACAGCGAGAGAGGAAGTTGTCGAGACGCTAAATAGGACAAAGAACGGTAAGGCAGTAGGACCTGATACGTGTGGAGGTTTGGACGGCTCTAGGAGAGGAAGGGGTTGACATTTTGTGGAAAATGATGAGTAGGATATATGAGGAAGAAAAGATGCCCAATGCATGGAGAGAGTGTGTGATGGTATCATTGTATAAAGATAAAGGGGAAATTCGGGACTGTAAGAACTATAGAGGGATAAAGTTAATGTTGCACACAATGAAAATTTGGGAGAGAACGCTAGAGCAAAGGTTAACAAGAGAGACATCGATAGGAGAAGAACAGTTTGCGTTTATGCCAGGAAGGACAGCGGATGCCTTGTTAGGTATCAAAAGAGCTACATTTGATATTTATAGATCTTGAGAAGGCGTAGGACACAGGTCCTAGTCAAGAGCTGTGGAGATGTATGAGAGAGAAGTACGTAAGGTACGTGAAGGATATATATGAGGGAGTGTACACTAAAGTAAAGACTGCCGTAGGATTGACCGAAAGTTTTCCAGTGACGGTTGGTTTGCGTCAAGGCCCTTCACTGAGTCCTTACCTGTTTAATGTTGTTATGGATATACTGACAGAGAAATTAAGGGAGGAGGCTCCTTGGTCAATGCTCTTTGTTGATGATATCGGGTTAGGAAAGGAGAACAAAGAGATGTTGGAGAAGCTGAAGTATTGCAAAAGAGCTATTGAGAGGAAGGACTTAAGGTTACCAGGTCGAAAACGGTGTATATGAGGTTGGAAGGAAAAGGAATGGTTGGGGACGTAGAATTGCTTGGAGAAAAGCTAGGACGAGTAGGATAATTTAAATATCTTTGCTCCTACATAACAGAAAATGGGACAGGATACAGACTGGTTGGTTTAAGTAAATGCGAATGAGCGGGGAAGGAAAGATATACAAGAGTGTGCTGAGATCTGCGTTGGTGTAAGGCGATGAAGTGTGACCTGTAAAGAAGATTCAGGAAAAGAAGATCGAGGTAGCTGAAATAAAAATGTTACGGTGGATGATGGGTAAAACTAGAAGGGACAGGATCAGAAACGACTTGATTAGGAAAAGAGCTAGAGTGACTACAGTCTCATAAAAGGATTCAAGAACAAACACTCCAATGGTTTGGTTATGTTAGACACAGAGATGAAAACTATGTGGGACAAAGGATAGAGATGTTAGAAGTTGACGGAAAATGAGGTAGAGAAAAACCGAGGAGAAGATGGAAAGACTGTGTCGCAGAGGACTTGAGAGAGAAAGGTTTAGATAAAGAAGACCCGATGGACAGAAATGAGTGGAGACTAAGAATAAGGAAAAACGACGCCCGAAAAGGGAAAAGCTGAGAAAGAAGAAGAAATAAAATAGTGTAATAATAAATTAAGACTGTAAATAAAAAAAACATTACAATATACTTACTTCTCTTTCTTTGAGGTAGTTGAAAATGTCCATGGCATAATGTGACACCTGGAAAATATCATTCCAATTCTCTTTATCATAATTTACTACATTCTCTGGTATGTCGTGGTCTCCAAGATTTAGCTTTGATTCCATTTGTTCGGCAACAACTGTGAGATTTGATTTTTCTTCGGCTTCCATTTTTTCGTTTTCTTTATTGCTTTTTTGCGTCTCCGCTGCTTCTGAAGTTCTCGCAGATCGCAAGTTATGTTGTTTTTTTGCACTGAAGTATGTACTTTCATTACTGGAATCGCTAGAATTGTGTGGTTATCATACTATAGCTAATAGTAAAACGCATTGCAAATTATAATTATATATAATACACATAATAATGAGAATTTGATACTGATAATTTACGGATAATAACACCGCTGGGAATTTAAGAATTTTTCGATTTCCTATAACGATTTTTTTCACCCGATGTTTCTCTCATAATTCTTTTATATCTAGACAAATAAACCCTATAAACTCTATATATATTCAGTCGGACATAATATAGTCGATTCACTGAGCTTGGGAATGTACTAACAGTCATTGCAGGAAACATAAAAATTTCTATAACTCTTTATTAATTACTGTTGCAATAATTATTGTTACTTTATGCAGTTAGTTTAATTTAAAAAATACGAGTAATCATGAATAATGGAAGTGCATAGTATTCATTCGTTTTGAATAAAAAACGGAAGGAACGAAAATGGAAAAAAAAAAGAAAGGCAAAGGACAGCAATGAGTAGGGGAATACCTTCTGGTATACAGCGGAAGTCTACAGTCCCTATGAAACAACAGATCAAAAGACGGCGTAGTATACTAATAAATTCCATCTGAATAATGCCCAAGCCAACAAAAAACTCTCTGTTAACTTTTAAAACAGACTGCTCACTCATAACTCAACACCAAATTATCTTGTGAGTGACTCTGGACAGAACATTAGGTAAATTTTAAAGAACACCTACAAAGAACGGCAGCAAAACTGAAAACGAGAAATAATATCGTCCAAAAGGTATGTGGCACTACATGGGATTTTCAGCTTCCGTACTCAGATCATCCGCTCTCGGACTTGTATACTCGGTGGCTGAATATGCTTCCCCGGTATGGCCCAATAGCAAACACACGAAGATTATTGACACCCAATTAAACCAGACAAAAATGATCTCAGGTATAATTAGACCCATACCGATCTATTGGCTTGCCATTCTTAGTCACATTGCACCGCCGAAACTGCAAAGAAGTCATTCTCTTCTCAGAGAATATAAAAAAAAATCGGGGCTAACCATCAGCTACCCATCCACCATGATAAGCTTGAAATCGAAATAAATAGACTGAGCTCCAGATATCCTCCATTGCTAAGAGCCAACTCCTTATATCAGGAACATTTCAACCTCACCAACGCCTGGAGAAGACAATGGGAGAGCGACTCACCACAGGAAGCAGACCAAATGGGCTGTATCGATCAGAAACCGCCAGGCTTTGAACTGACCCGCAATACATGGACAACGCTAAACGGAATAAGAACAAGTAGCGGTAGATGCACTGACAGCTTATATAGATGGGGAAAAGCACTTACTCCTGAGTGTGACTGTGGTGCACAACGACATACCGTCCGTTATATTGTTGAAGAATGCTCCCGAAGACGATTCCCTGGAGTTATCGATGAGTTCCTGAATGCGACCGAAAATGTTTTACATTATATTAATAATACATTAGATGTTCGTTTTTAATATCCTATATAACGTTTTATATTAATTTTTAATTATGTGTTCTTATTGTATGCCATACGATAAATAAATAAATATTAAGTTAGTTTATCCATTATTTTATCTGCTTCTAGTATGTACACTTATACATACATTTTTGGGAAAAATAGGTTCAAAATCACTTACAATATTCAACAAGAGCCTTTCTTGGTGTGCGTTGATTCTCATAATTATAATTTACAACGAGCTACATAATAAAATCACACAATTCTAGCAACAAAATAAGCGTAATATAATTAGTATTATTAACAAAACAAGCAACTAAAGTAAATAAAAACCACAATCAGCATACAAAGTGATATCCAATACTATAGTCGAGAATCAAATTTGTCGAAATAAATCTAAAAGGATTGATTTATCGAAAAAACTCTATAGAAATATTTCTGCTTAGAAGACATTTTTCTATCGATTCTCCAGGTTATTTTTAATATAAAGGTACCAACCCCCCAGTTGGGATGACTTCCTTTCCCAAGGTATAAGCACACCTCGCCACAGGGTAGATTTTGAAGCTGAAAGGGGAAATAGTGGTTTATTCCAAAATTTCATAAAAATCGCTGCGTCTTGATGGAAACCGTAATTAAAACCTTGGTTTTTAACACTATTATAACACAAATTAATGTTTATCATACTCATCATCATCATTCTGGTTTTACAACCCTGTGTGTGCCCTAGCCCCCTCAAGAATTTCTCTTCAGTCGTCCCTATCCATCGCCTTCCTCCGTAAAGCATGTATTCCCATATTTCTCATGTCTTCTTCGACGTTATCAAGGAACCTTGTTCTGCGTCTTCCACTTCTCTGGTCAATCAGTCTATCAAGGAGTTTTTTCTAGCAGGGTCATTTTGTTCCATCCGCATTACATGCCCTATCCACCTCAGACGTCCTATCTTAATATGTTTTATGATATCTGGATCCTATATCCTATATATTCTATAAAGTTCGAAGTTGTATCTTCTTCTCCACACTCCATTGTCATTCATTGCTCCATAGATTCGCCATAGTACTTTTCTTTCGAAACATCCTAACATGTTTCGGAGGATTTAAAATAGCATCTGCTGACCGTGCAAATTCTGCAGTAGTATTATTTTCAATGTTAAGGAGCGTTCCCTGGTATACAATATCATATTTCAGTCTTTAATCTGAATATCCATTGTTGAAAATGCGTTCAACTACAAGAAATAAATCACTTACAGGTAATCACTTCTTTCCAAAGCAATAAAGGATTTCTTCGATAAATATGAAACGAATCAAATAAACTTATTGGAAAGGAGTACCAATAAAAGTCGTTGTTAGATGTATGGGTATGTATGTATAGGGCGGTTAGAGAATCAAAATAAAATAAAGAAAATTTGTATTCAATAAAATCGAAATAAAATAAATAAAACAATAAATAAAAGTTAGAAAAGCTTAGTGGAAAAATATATGACTTCAGAAACTTCAAGAGTGTGTGACAATTTCAAAATAAACTAAGGAAGTATGTACCGCAGGAAACAAAGACGACAAAGCACTTGAAAAATCGAAAAATTACTGGCAGCTATAAGTCAATAAGAAAAGTTTTTGTCACGGTTTTTTAAGCATTTAACATTTAAGCAAACGCGACTTCATTCATTTCAATATTGTGGAAAAACTACGCATTCTAGTTAAAAACGTTCAACAGACGACGTTCTTCAAAATACTTGCTCCTTAAAATTAGATTTTCAAAATTAAAAAATGTTTATAAACACAAAAAATTATTGCAAATTAAACCCGAAAGTAAGTATTTTTTTAAATTGTTTATAATTATTAAAATAAACAAATATATTTTAAAACATATTTCACAATGTGAGCTTTTATGTAGTTACTATATATATTTGCAAAATATGGGCAGGATCGGTAGAGTAGTATTTAAACAATTATATTTTGTTTATCCCATTTGAGCTGAAAGAGGTCACAAAACCAAGTTCCACCTATCAGAACAGAAGATTTAAAATGGTTAAAGACAGATCAGGAAAAAGCCGACGCTTTTGCAAAACACTTAGAAAAGGTATTTTCAGCCGCTAACAAACAGGGCAAATGAACCGGCCAACGGCCAACATATTAAATAATCTACCTAGAAAAGAAATAATAAGTCTAACAAAAATCATAAACGCGATACTAAGTACATGCTACTTTTCTGCACAGCAGAAATCATTACGATCCAAAACTAGGAAAACCTTCACATGAGATTACATCCTACCGACCCATCAGCTTATTACCAGTTATGTCCAAAGTCGCAGAGAAAGTCATTGCCAGTAGACTGATTAGTGAAATACAGAACAAAAATATTATACCTAATCATTAGTTCGGTTTTCGCCAAAAACACGACACAACTGGACAGATACAATCAACCTTCCAGGAAAAGAGCTTTTGCAAGCATCTGACAAGGTCTGGCATCCAGGATTACTATTCAAACTGAAGAAAGCAATATCTCAGCCGCTATACACGATACTAGAATCATACCTCGAAGAAAGACTATTTGATGCAAGATACGAAGAAAGTGTCTCTAACATCCACAACATAGATGCAGAGTTCCTGGAAGGCAGTGTCTAGGACCCATTCTCTACCCAATCTTTACAGCTGATTTTCCAACTGAAAAAGAATCCACAATCGCAACATTCACAGATAACACTGCAATTCTGGTCAAAAACCCAGATCCCATATAAGCAGCTGAAATATTACAACAAACCATACATTTAATTGAAATATGGGCGAAAAATCAACGAAGCGAAATCAGTTAACGTGATATTTACTAAATGTCACAATGAAACACCAAATATCCTAATGCATAACAAGAACATTCTCAAAAATGATACTGTAAAATATCTTGGATTACACTTTGACAAGAGCACAAGAGGTAATATGGAGAACACACATATGGATGAAGAGTAAGCAATTAGGAAAATAATTCAAAAAACACTACTGGTTACTCGGCCGTAAATCCACATTATCATTATCTATTATACTATACAAAATATTACTGCAAATTTCGGCTCTTAATGTTTATAAACATTTGCGTTGTGACTTAAAAAAAAATCTCCGGTTCTGTGGGTAGTACAAAACTTCTTTTTTTTTAAGATGTGTTTTTTATAACCTTTCAGATGATATATTTTGTTTTTTTTTGTGAAAGCATAAAACGGTACAGATAATTAAATTGTTTATAGGGCGAAAAATTGTAATACTTCATTCTGAATCAATTATTTGTAAGTAAACAATTAAAAATTAACTTAACTTAATTAATTAAATTAACTCAAATCTTAACTGTCTTTTCCTTTTTCTTCCTAATTAAAAATTAATATAAAAACATGAAAATTTGATATTATATGAAGAGAGACCAAAAAAACCAGTCTAAGTATTTGCACCCGTGCATCCATTTGAGAATGACCTTTTTTCTCTAAAATGGGATAAACAAATAGAATTACTCGGTCCATATTTCGCAAATATATTTAGTAACTGCATAAAACCTCACAATCTGATATGTGTTGAATGTTTTTATTGTTTATTTTAAAAATTATAAACAATTTAAAAAAATTCTTAACATCGGGTTTAATTTGAAATACTTTTTTGATAATAAACATATTTTAATTTAGAAAATCTCATTTTAAAGAGTAAGTATTTTCAAAAAGTCGACTGTAAAACGTTTTCATCTAGAATGTGTAGTATTTTCAAAATATTTAAAATAATGAAAAGTCACTTTTTTATTTAAATGCTAATAAAAAACCATGATGCAGTAAAAATTTCGATACTCAGGAGATGGTACACCCTTTTTATTGACTTCTCCCAAATATTCCAGTTGAAAAATAGCGCCCAGTAATTTTTCGATTTTTAAATGCTTCATTTTGTGGAGTAATGTATTACTTCGTATTTATCGTAACGTAAACATCTTGTCTAACGAGAATTAGAAATAGTGCCAAACGTTTTACTGAAAGTGATTAGTAAAAAATTGCTCAACTTTAAGTTACAAAATTTTTACTTTCTAAGTGTACCATCTAAACCATTTTAATTATCTACCAAAAGTACTAGTTCTACAACCATTACCATTGTACAAAATTAAAATACACTCATGGACAAAAATATCGAATATTTTGGAATTTTCTAATTTTTGTTTTTTCAAAATAAATTCTGGTCAATCAAGTCGTTTATTGTAAAATAGAGTTTATTTTAACAATTATTTATGAACAATTTCAAGTTTTTATGCGAAGAAATTTGCGAAAAAAATAAATTTTTAGGTAAATAAGGTTATTTTACGCTAAACTGAAATGATAATTTAAATTGCTTAAACAAGTCGTTTTAACTGAAAGAAGTGCATGATCAGTAACGAGTATTCCCCCTCTAGCTCTTATTACTGCTTGCATCTTTCTCAGCATGCTTGCAAGTAAATTTTGGATATATCCTTGGGAAATTGCATTCCATTCAACCTGTGCAGCAAGCCGAAGCTGCTCCATCGTATTTGTAACGGGATTTCTTTGTCGTATGCTGCGTTTTAGGTGATCCCACATGTGCTCTATTGGATTTAAATCCGGGCTAGAAGGTGGCAAATCTTTGAATTTGGACCTTATCAAGATAATTACTCACTATGGAAGCGGCATGTGGTCGAACATTATCGTGCATTAACGTGAATCTTTCATATCCAATGTAAACAAAATATGACAAAACATGATCTTGCAGGATGTTTTAAACATAAGAATCACCAGTCATCCTTCCAATCACATCCACAAGTGCGGTACGTACCTCCCAACTAATACCTTCCCACAGAATTATGCCATCAACTCCAAAACTAACGGTCTGGGCGAGACTTCAGCTAGCGAATCGTTCTCCAACTCTTCTGTAGACGTAGTTTTGACCATCTGGCTTCCATAATAAGATTCTGTTCTGATCAGTGAAAAGAACGTTTTTCGAGTTGTCGATATTCCACTAAATATGTGGTAGTGCAAATTTCAAAGGACGAGATTTATGATTTTGGAGAAGACGTGGAACTTTAGCTTTGGAACTCTGGGTTTTAAGTTTGCTTCTTTTGATCTTCATCTAACTATTTGTGAACTCACATTAACTTGTCTAACATTTAACAGCTCATTTCTGAGGTGCATCGATGTCAATGAACGATTTCGTGTAGAATTAGGAACCAAAAAACGGTCATCAATTGCGGTTATGCACCTTGGGCATCCTTGACCAGACGTTCGTACAAAACTTCCTGTTTCTCGGTACCCATTTAAAGTATTTGAAACTATAGATTCAGTTCTGCTGAGACGTCGTGCGATACCTTTTTGTGCATATCCTTCCTCGTACTAAATTACAATATGTGCTACTTGTGCTTCATCATAGTGTCGAATTGGTGGCATACTTGTTTTAAACTTAGTTAAATCAAAACAATATTTAATTAAACTCAATAAATTAAACTAAAAATAACCGAATTAGTATGATTTTTCCTTGACGTGAAGGTTTTTTATGATAAAATGTACAAATGACACTAACCACTGAATAAACGTCAAAATATTTCAAATCAGTTGAGTACATCAGCCTACTATATGAGTATTATCAGTAATCTAAAATTATTTTGAAATAATAGTGACTACAAAATAATTGGAAAATTACAAAATATTCGATATTTTTGTCCATGAGTGTAAATTCTATGAGTTATATTTTATTAATAAGCCTTTTGAAGTGACTTACCCATCCTCCAAAGCTGTACAATATAAAGTGTCTTCAGTCTTCTCGAATTCATTGCTGAGCCGTTTACCTGGCTTGTTAATATTTGCGTTGTTTTCTTTTAGAACTTCTTTCGGTTTCACTGCAGTCTGGTTTGGAACTACTGTTTTTGATTGCCTTGTTGATATCTAAAGTAGCGTGATATTTGTTTTATAAAAACCCTTATTTAAAAAATCCTTTATAAAAGGTATATATTCTAAAAATGTCCTTTCGATTTACATCACAGAAAGATAGAAACTGTCGAAGACCCATAGAGTATAGAGACATATTGTCTCGGGTTAGCAATCCCTGTGAGTCTTGCGTTGCCATGAAGTAAATATGTTTAAAACCGACAAATATTGTATTAATTAACAAAGTTAACATCATTTAAAGGGTTTTTACGCACATATTTAGCAGCTTAACGCATGCGTACCTGGTAACTGCACTGATAATGAACTTAATAGTCCGAAAACGTTCTGTGATGTTACCCGAAAGGGCATTTTTAGAATATATATACCTTTTATAAAGGATTTTTAAATAAAAGTTTTTATGATTCATGATATACAGCCAACTACGGGAATTTAATTTTCCTTGTGGCTTTGTTTTATATTAATTACTATATTTTTTGGGAATAAATTAATATTAAAATATTTTATTTATGAAGTCAAAAATAAAATATTTTTGACAAAGTCAGTAGCTTCAGCATCACATTTGTTTCATTTAGTAAAAATAACTGTCTTAATAGTGAAATTAAGATTTTTAGATTGTTGTGTTGAAATGTTGACGTCGGCATCATGATTTTAGCATGTTTTGATCGCTACTTAAGTCATACAAAACAGAATATACGCCTAAGTCTCATCCAATGATTTTGAAACTATTTATCATCATCTTTGGCTCTACAACCCTGTGTGGATCTTGGACTGTTCAAGAATTAGTCTCCATTTCCCCCTATCTTTCGCCCTGGCTTTTCAATTTCTGACCATTTACTTCAATAAAACCATGTCGTGATCAGATCTCGTTACAGCCCTTCGCAAGCCTTAGCCTGCCCCTAAAATCCTTTCATCTTTTCCTATCTTCTACATACTTTCACTCCAATACCTTTCAAATCATCCTCCACATCGCCAAAATATCTGAGCGTGCGTCATCTCCTTTTTCTTTGGATCTGCTTGTTTAGCAAGTTATTTCAGAAGGGTCACTTCCATCCGTCAACATCACAACCTCTACTTTCCTCTAGTTTTTAGGCTTAAAGAAATACGTAAAGAATGGATCACCAAAGAAATGCGGAACAAAATAGAACACCGCAAAAAGACTTAAAGAAATTTACGGAGAAGCGACTAATTTTCGAATTTCCTTAGGAGCACACCACACAAGTCCAATACAAACCCTATACTGGGAAATTGGAGAGATTCCACTAGCGTTTAGAAGACAATATCTAAGACTTTCTTATGTCGCGGTAGTATCGTCTAATCAAGATAATCTAGTTATATGCAATGTATTCAAAAGTTGTTTCCAAACTTCGAATCGAACTGATCACCCTTTCTATTACCGCCTACATACCTACTTGTTAACAATAGGTATCCATTTTCCAGATACCTACGATATTTCCTCAATTCAAACCCCTCCTCCTTGGAAAATTTGACTTCCCTCTACTGACACCAGCTTATTGCGCCTAAACAAATCAGAAACGCCAGCACGTCAAATTAATCAAGAATTTCTTAAAATATTAAGCAAATATGGTAGCTGTTTCAAAGTTAATACCGATTCTTCCAAAAACAAAGACGAAACTGGGGCAGCAATCTACTCATCAGATTATACAGAAGCTTACAAATTACCTTCATATACAAAAACGTTCTCTGCTGAACTGTTTGCGATACTAAAAGCACTAGTTCTGATAGTTAACAAAAATAAAAAGAGAAATATCATTATCACAGATTCTCTCAGCTCAATAATGGCATTAAACTAACTCTACTGTAATCATCCACTACTCCTCATTAAAAAGAAGCTAAAACACGCAGAAAATATGAACATTAAAGTTAATTTTATATGGGTAACGTCACATATTGGAATCGAAGGAAACGAGGTTGTAGACAAAATAGCAAAAATGCGCCTACTAACCCAAATACAGAAGAGAATACGAAATCTCTTCACACCGACCTGAAAGCATTCTTTAAAGAAAAGATTAATTCAATATGGCAGGATACAAGGAAGAACTCCCCAACCAAGCTG
Organism: Diabrotica undecimpunctata; assembly: GCF_040954645.1. Classification (NCBI taxonomy): domain Eukaryota; kingdom Metazoa; phylum Arthropoda; class Insecta; order Coleoptera; family Chrysomelidae; genus Diabrotica; species Diabrotica undecimpunctata. Next base: position 114,177,991 of record NC_092807.1, on the reverse strand, counting down.
TATGAAGTTGATATTAATAATCAAAAATTCCGAAAATTTAACAATAGAAGAGTAAAGTATCTGTGTATCTAAAGTATCTACATCAAAGTGTAAAAGTATCTTATCGATAAAACATTGTTTATTGCAGTGCCTCAAGTATGATGTACAACGCAAAATATATACCATATCATCAACATTAAATAGTGCTCTTGGAAAAGACAGTGATACTAAAAATATTTTCGCCTTTCTCAAAGACTGCAAGCTGTTATCAAAAATCTAATATTTTACTTTGTATAGATTTAGGTTTATTTCTATTTATGTATTGCTATGGATAATATTTTAGTTAAGTTCTAACTCTGTATCACAATCCATACACGCTTATAACCCTTAGTGGTTGATGCGTCATGTAAAAAAAAAGGTGTTATATAACTAACTTTACAAAGTTCTGAAAATATTCCTGATGCAAGGGATTCATTAAATATAATGTGAAGTGGACGTGATAGGACAAATCTACACATTTGCGAATAATAAGCGGAATACCATCATGAGAAATAGTTGATAGGTCTTCACTGGCAGCACCATCTCTACCTGCTTTGACAGTCAGACAGGTGTAAAGATCCTGGAAGCAAACAGAGTTAGCTCCAAGCTGGTATTGGAGTGCAAAAGTGATCTAGCTATCACAGTGTTAACCAACAAGGTCAACTTCTCCCACAGAGGTTCCAATACCCTTTGCTTAGCTGTATAGATATGACACCAGTTAGGCTCCACATAGTGGTTCCTTGCATCAGTCTCACAACTTAACTCAACTTCTCATACGCTACTCAACCCTCTAATCCCTTTAACGATCAGATGCTCACTGGCCACTACAGACACCACCTAATCTACTTGGATTTTTAGGATAACCTAACAGAGCCTAGCAGAGGTGGCTACACTTTGGTTCAGCATTCATGAATAAGATAATCTTAAGGAAGAACGTAGGAACTGTAGAAAATTTTTGGTATTTTTGATGGACTTTGATACAAGAGAAGCGTTTGGCACACAGGTGTCACAACCAAGTGCCAGACAAATATTATTCCGTCTGAGCAAAAAAAGAAACTTTTTACAAAAAAAAAAAAAAAAAAAAAAAAAACAGAAACACTAAAAGGCGAGGTGAGGATAGCATTATTTGACTGGTAAATTTTATATCATATGTACATAGGCTAATGGCAATGCAAAATGCAATATAAAATTATTGTCACCTAAATGTTTAGAAGAATGCCACTTTTTCAATTATATACTATATAATACTAATTTTCTACATCAAACCTAGCATAATAGTACATAAAATTTGCAATATTTTCATTGCTTATAAATATAAGTAATATACAAAGCAACAGTCTACTTTTCACTAACCTTTTGGCCTGGAGCAGCAGGTGGTAATAAATTTTCATTTTGCTTCGGTTTATGTACAGTTTTAATAGAAGGTAAAATTTTCATGTGTGCTGTTACTTTCTTCACTGAAATTGTCTTCTTAGGTTTAACTTCCACTATTTTAGTCTTAAGCAACTCTGTATTTATATTTCTTTCTCCAAAGGCAGTTCGTTTGTTCATTTTATTTTCTTTTGATGGAGAACAATCTGCTTTTCTTTTAGGTCTGTTCATATCCTTATTGGAAACTGTCATTTCTTTAACAGGGCATTGTACAATTGCGGAGCTCCTTGTAGATATACGATTTTTCAATGTGAAATTGCCGAGTATACTGTTGTGACTTTTTATAGGAGCCATTTTCTATGTTCTTTTTCTAAAAGCAATAATGATTATAAAAATTCGGCAATGCAATATTTAATAACTAATTACATTATGTTTTCAAAATACTTAAGTGTTTCTTTGGTAAAGCATTATACTCGTATTGTAATGTTTTTTAAAATAAATATTCAGAAAAAAATAAGAACACTGAAAGAATCATGTGTATGAAGATAAAACAGGTAATTTGATTAAAATCATGAAGTAAGAAAAGGAAAAATGGGGAAAAAGGAAGAAAAATAATTAGAAGAGGGAAGAATAATAAAGAAGAAGAAACAACAATAACACAGTACTATCTGAAAATGTTATATCCTTGTGGTAGAAATACTGTGGAGGTAGGAACTACAGCTCAATAATTCCTTAAAATGTTCAATATATATTTTATAATTTTGTGCTGACAGCTAGTCATTGTAGAAATAATGTGAACGAACATGGAGGAACAGCTATATATCTTAGTAAAGACATCATTGGCAAGGAAAGAAAGGATATACAAGAGTTATCAGTAGATAGGGTAATAGAGTGTGCTGTATGCGAAGCTAATATAGGTAATAACAAACTCGTTATAGCATCAGTTTACAGACCATCAGGTAGCGATCTGGCAGTTTTTTTAAACAAATTTGATATTATACTGGGAAGAATTATGATAGAAAACACAATTATAATTATAGGGGGAGATTTCAATATCGATCTTAAGAATAACACATTAGATAAAGTAAAATTTTGTATGTTAATTAACTCATATAATATTTGTCATATAATTGAAGACTACACTAGAGTAACTGCCACATCTAAAACTTGTATAGATAACATACTAACAAATATGCAATCATATGTGTCAGTAGAAGTCTTGCACGCTGGAATCTCTGATCATTCTGCCCAAAAATTAACTTTTCAGGTAGAGGAAGCTGAAACGAATACTCTTGAAATGAAAAGACATTTTAGTACAAATAATATTGAAACCTTTATAAGTAAATTACATAATCATGACTGGCTTAATTTAAGTTACAAATGTGTAAATGATCAATGGAATACTTTCTTAAATCAGTTTCTGTATATATTCAATCAGTGCTTTCCTTTTAAAAAGTTAGATTCTAGGCAACATAAAAAAAGGCCTTAATAAAAGAGATGATCCAGAGATAATAGAATGTAAGACTCGTTTAGACATCTTGTTTACAATGAGCAGAGTTAACCATATATTCTATGATTCCTATAGACAGGTAAAAAAAGAATATAATAAGAAACTAATAACAAAACGATCAAAGCTATATGAAAACAGGATGTCTGAAGCTGCCAACAAAAATAAATGCATGTGGCAAATTGTTAGTGAAATTAATGGTCAATTAAAAAGTGTAAATTCAATAAAAGTAGAGGGTAGTCCTCAAGAGATTGCTGATAAATACATGATCCACTTAAATACTACTTTAAATAACACTTTATCTCAATTACAATACACTGAATATAAAGACAACATTGCAAGTAACATAAATTCAGTGTTTGTCACACCTGTGACAGAAACTGAAATTATGGATATAACTAAAAATTTACAAAACAAAATGAGTTGTGGAATTGATGAAATACCCACTAAAATCCTTAAACTTTGTATAAAGGAGATAGGGAATCCTCTCACTACAATCATAAATAATTCACTAAAATCTGGTGTATTTCCTGAATGCCTGAAAACTGCCATAGTAACACCTGTTTACAAAAAGGGTGATCCTAAATTAATTAATAACAAAGACCAATTAGCCTTCTATGTTCCTTTTCAAAAATCTTAGAAATGACTATGTATAGGCAGATAACAGAATTTTTAACAAAATGTCATATTATTAGTGCAAATCAGCATGGTTATCAACAGGGAAAATCAACTCAGACTGCGATTTTTCAATTTGTCTGGGATATTTTGAAATGTACTGAGATTGGTCATATGGCTTTGGGTCTCTTTTTGGACCTATCAAAGGCATATGACTGTTTAGCGCATGACCTATTATTTGATAAATTGGAGAAATATGGTATACGTGGACCAGCATTGAACTGGTTTAAGTCCTACTTGGCAAATAGGAGACATTTAGTAAAAATACATAAAAACACTGAAATAGGCATCTCATCTGAAAGCACTATCAATATTGGAGTACCACAAGGAAGTGTGATTGGTCCTTTACTGTTTGTGATCTATATCAATGATCTTCATGGTCTAGTGGCTAATACTACTTCCAGCATAACAAATTATGCAGATGATACAAACATTTTAGTCAGTGGTAAAGACATGTCTGTTCTAAGCGTTAATGCTAGTTTAGAGTTCCAGAAAGCTAAAGACTGGTTTTCTATGAATAGGTTGGTTTTAAATCAAAATAAAACAGATCTTCTTTTGTTTAAGACAAATTATGCACATTCAGATATGCCAAACAGTATTATTGTAAATAATGACACTTTAAATATTAGCAGCAGTACCAAATTTTTAGGATTATATATTGACAGTTTTTTATGTTGGGATAAACATGTTGACCAGTTATGTATGTCTTTGAGTAAAGTGATTTACAGCTTTAGAGTTCTAAAAAAATACATGAATAGTAACTCATTAAAAACAGTGTATCATGCTAATTTTGAAGCAAAATTTAGATATGGTCTAATAAATTTTGGCCACAGTAGGGACATAAATAATGTATTTCTGGTTCAGAAAAAAATAATCAGAGTTATGTTTGACTTAAAAAGTAGGGAATCATGTAGAGGGCATTTTAAGAGTAATAATATTTTAACAGTTTACGCTGTATTTATTCAAGAATGCTTACTGTTTCTATATAAGAATAAAATACTCTTTAGGAACTTTGAGCCCAATAGTATAGTAAATACCAGGTTATATAATTATAAAATTCCAATACACAGGTTAAGTATAACAGAAAAAAAACGCTCTTTATTGCTGCATCAAATTGTTTAATAAACTGCCTGAACCTATTAAAAGGGAGGAAAGATTAAGTTTGTATAAACATCAAATATTTAAATTACTGGTAGCTCCTGAGCCATATGCTGTGGAGGACTATTTGTATATGTAATGGTTAGGAATAAGTAAATAATATTTTCGTTTGTGACACTGTTTTTTTTTTAAATAATTTTATGTTCACGGAATGTATATTATTTTCTAAAAATAAAGATATTGTTATGTTATGTTATAATTGAAATAATACTTAATCAATTTGTCCATTGCACAAGGTATCTTTCCCATAGGAGTAAGTATGTCACCTGTCATCATCATCATCAATAGCTCGACAACCCTTTCTGGGTCCTGGCTTGTTCTAGGATTTTCCGCCATTCTGTTCTGTTCCTTGCTTTGTTTTTCCAGTTGGTAATCTTAAGTGTTTTCAGATCTTGTTCCATGCATCTAAGTTTGGGTCTTCCCTTTGACCTTCTCCCTACTGGTGTTTGCCTCATTATATGTTTTGGTGTTTCAGTCTCCAACATCCGTTCAACATGACCCATCTACCATTTATAGTATTTTTGTAACTGTCTATCTTTTCATTATGTGTTAAATATATGTCAAAGTAATCCTCTGTGTTGTCTTCTACTTAATGTACAAGTGTTTTGTTTTTGCTAGATCCATACAAACAATAAATGGGCATTTTTTAGATAAACATCGGTTAGTTCGGCCTAAGGTCCGGTCCCTAGATGGCCGAACTTTACGGGAGTCTACTGTATATGAAAAATAAAGACAGGTTGCAGTTGGTAACATTTACTGATACCCCAGTCATTAGAGATGAAAATTCTACTGAACCTCTAAAAATCATACCAACAAGCTGAATTTTAGGGAGGAGAAAAAAATGTTTCAAATAAAAAATGTAACTGAGATAATTGTAAACAAAAATTTATCTATATAATCACTTTTTGTGTAGACAGGAACAAAGCTTGAAGCGACCGGCGATTTGAATGTCAGTTACGCGCGCGCAATTATTTTAAAAAAAATTTTTGAACTTTTGATCAAGGTGTCCTATCGACAAAAATCAAAATGAGTTTTAAAGGTGAAGAGTGCAGGTTTAGTATGCAATTTTTTGTATTTTGCCGCAAATAAAGTCACTTTTTATGAAGGTGTTAACGGTAGTAGGTAGCACTCCTCTAAGATCCCGGTAGAGGACAGGCTGCTACAGGCAGTGGCGTCCCTGCCATATGCTAGCTACTGACTTTCTCCTATGTCCAAGCCTTTAGGAGAGGCCAGGTCCCCAACCTATCTTCCTACCCATTTCCCAATCCTTACCACATCCCGATTAATCCCGCTACCAACCCGCACTGGCCAGCGTGGTAGTGAAATGGCTAATTTTCCCCGTAAATCACATGACACAAATTAGAAAAAGGCCCTTAGTCCCCGGTGACGGTAGCCACCAGATTGGACCAAGGGCAGAGGATGCAAAGAATCACCGGGTTAGACACGGCCACCATGGAAAACGAACATTGCATATTGCCACTTATAACGTAAGAACGCTTGCAACTGAAGATAAGCTTATTGAATTACAGGAAGAATTTAACTGCATAAAATGGGATGTACTGGGACATTCCGAAATACGAAGAGGAGGAAACCAATTAGTTTTAAAATCAGGGCATCTGCTACATTCCATTGGAGAAAACGATAAGACAGTTGGCGGCGTAGGCTTTCTCGTGCACAAGAAACACCTAGATAAAATTATAAAAATAGAGAGTGTACCTCATATTAAAACTGAACGAGAGACGCTTTATTAAAATTATCCAAGTATATGTACCCACGACGAGCCATAGCGATGAAGAAATCGAAAACTTTTATGAAGATATAAATAGAGCTATAGAAAAAGATAAAACCCAGCACCTAATCTTAATGGGTGATTTTAACGCTAAACTTGGATTTAAAGAAGATAACGCAGAAGTGGCTATGGGCTCATTTGGATACGGTGAGCGAAATGAGGAGGTGTGCTACTACATTTTTTGTTGCATCATCGGCTCTATGTGATGAACACATTTTTCAAAAAGAACCAACAGCGTAAGTGGACGTGGGCTAGTCCAGATGGCATAACAAAAAACGAAATTGATTTTATCATCACAAACAGAAAAAATATTGTCCAAGATGTTACAGTAATTAATAAAATCACTGTTGGGAGTGACCATCGGTTGGTTAGAGCAAAAATAATAATCAACTTTAGACGAGAGGGGATTGCAATGATAACAGAGAGGCATTCTAATAAATGGAAATCGATAGAAGATAGAGTAGCTTATCAGTTTCTCATAACTTCAGAACTGAAAGAAGTAGAACATCTAAATGAAAATGCTTTAGATATAGAGGTGACAAACATGTCGAAACAAATTCGAGAACGATTTCCGAAGTGGAAATTGAAATGTCAATAAATGTACTTAAACCTTTAATTGTGGTTTATTCCCATTTAAATAGTAATTACTTTGAAATGTCACAAGAAAATAGCTTCAGAACAATATGCAGTAAATGAAGAAAATGATCAAATAAACAAATAATTATAATGGTCATTAACTTCAAAAGTAGATAGAAATCACATAAATATTTTTGATATTAGATATATGGTATACTTAATGAACATTAAACAAATATATAATTCAATCTAGATTAGATACAATACATTAGATAATATACAATAAAAGCAATAGTACTTTTAGGAAAATTTGTTCAACATTGACTATATAAAGAATTTTCTACCTCTTCCACTTTTCATAATCTGTCTTCTTAAACTACTGCTCAAATAACTTCTATGTTCTGTGTAAAAAAGCAGCCAAAACACCATTTTTATTGTGATTTCTATCTCGTTTACAGCATATAATCCACTGCTATCTCCATAAAATAGTTTCATTATTCAAAAATTTAGTATATATAAAAAGATGTATTATTATTAGATAGTGATTGTAGATTTGTTTTGTCAAGATAAACATTAGCTATAATACAAATCAAATTTAGAAGTCAATATACCTAGCCACATTAAACACATGCTCTCTATTATAGTGAAATAAGAAAATTTGTCACACAAGTCATTTTGTACACTAGAAGCAATTTATTTTTATTAAGTTTTACATTTAAACTATTCAAAGCTGTCGCTTTAAATAATAAATAACATGAAATAAATTTTATCAATATTTAAACTTTTGGGGGAAACGCCAAAACGAAATAATACCTACAGCTATTATTTACAATTTGACCAAATTATTTTATAATAAAAACTAAATATAACCAGTTGATTTATGAATTATATAAAAAAACTTACATAAAAAGATCAACGGTATCACAAACTATATGGGCTGGGATTTTAACAGAATGACATCCAGGTGTATTTTAGCGCCTTTTTTATATAGTTACCAAAATGATCTCAACATTTATAAAAACTATCATACTTTAAACCATAAGGCTTCATCTAATGTACAAATAAAAACAAGGAACCTAAAAAGTACATTAAAAAACGAGTTAACATGATTTTGCTTTCGATCGTGATAATCCCTTATCACATTTTTCTCATTTGCTGAATTAACCTTTATATAGATCGTATTTCAAGTCTTACCTTTATGTTAAATATGTAAAATACTTTTGTAAAAAACTTCTAAAAACTTTTAAACTTTATAAAAATCGTTGAGTAAAGATTGTCAGCTTGAATGAACAAACGAACTCGACGGTTATAAACTGAAAACCGAAGAGCTGTGTTGTCATATTTCTAATCGATTATTTGTAACATAATCAAAGTTGTCGTTAAATAAACTTTAAATTCGTAATATACCTCCCAAGGTGTATTCAACAATTAAAATGAAGCAACGTGTTTATTTTACATTTAATCTTACAATAAGCAAAACACATGTAACATAATTTATAACTTATATGATATAGAACAATTAATATTACAATATTGAAGTAAATTTTATGAATGTCAAAATTTTTATAAAACAATATAATCAAACGATATACAAACAAATGTATAGTAGCTTTGAACAACTTAGTGATACATATTTATGGTAGGTATCTACCTACTCAGTTGGATATACCGACCGAATATAATCGTTAATATTTGTACCAACAATAACTAGAAATTGTTGAAAATCATATCAATTTAATAAATACAATTATATTCTAAGTTTAAACCTTACGGTGAAAGGGAAAATAAACATTTTCGAATTTTCAAAATTTTATTTTGCATTTCAATTTAGAGATCCAGAACTTTAAAAATATTGTTTAATCATCATAAATGTTTTTAATATTAAATTTAAATGAAGGTAATAACTCGTATAAAAAAATACTATTATTAAATTGATATCATACCTTTTCAAAAATCTAAGTTAAATTATTAAACAAATAGGTAAATTTGTGGATAAAAATGAAACGTTTAAAAAATATACTACCTGGCAACACAGCCTTTCATTAAATTTGAAAAACACAACAGTTATAAAAACATCTGATTGGATAGCGAATAGATGATGGGCTGATGGGCATGTAAACGGAATATCTTGTCATATGTCATAGTTCTGTCTGGAAATAATTCAAAATAAACAAAACGACATAACCTCTTTTTAAAAATATTATGAATAGACCTGTGTGCTTATGTTAACATAAAAACATAAGGAATAACTAAACCACCACTTGCCTAAAGAATACTTCAATATGTTTGAAAGAAATTTAATCTTAAAGTATTTACCTGTAAAAGACAGCTTCTTATACACTAACCCTAATTTGAAATTTTTAAAAACTGGTGTAAGTATGATTTTTCTAGACTCACTACTATTTAATAAATAACATTTTATTGTAGGCTTGTGTTAAAGTTATTATTAACGAGAATCATGTTGTATATTTTTCTGTTGGTGATACCTCAATAGAACTGGATGACAACTGTATTGGACTTAACTCTTTATTTGCTAGAACTTTAAATGTAGACAATGGTATCTTAGTTAGAGTCTCTGAAGTCCCTTCCTTTCCTTCAGTTTCTAGTCTGACTGTTTTTCCGGTTAACAGAAATGAATATGAAGTAATGGTAAGCTTATAAATTATGTTTTTCAATGTCTGAATAAATTGTTATTAACTGTTGTACATTATACTTATCAATATCAATTAAATGATTTGTTTTTTGTTATTAAAGTCATTTAAATATAATTTTTCTATTTAGTTTTTTTTTTCATAGATTTACTGATGGAGAAATATTAAATCATTATAGAATAAACTAGCAGGCCAGTGTTGTTGTAAACCTTCAAGCAAGTCTTTATGACACCCGATCAAGTATAGAAGGCTGCATGCAGAGTCTATTTATTATACTCATTGGGTTCTGTAATCTTTTTTCTTGGTGACATCTAAAGGAATTTATAAATCTCCTATATCACCCTAATATGATTTGCTTCTTTCTTTTTAAATTGCGTAAATTAATAGTTACAATGTTAATATATAAAACAACACTAATGTTTAAACACAAAACTGTTTTGTTTTGTATAATGACTTATACTAGGTATTTGCTAAGATGGTTTCAGCTTATTTTAAAACATTTTTTGGGTGTAAAAATGATAGTTTTTATTCTTTGCAGGAGATGTTAGCCGATAACATTCAGGATACATTACTTAGTCAAATTAGAGTGGTTTATGCAGGACAGAAAATAGTAATATGGATAGGAAATAATATTAATGTGACTGTATGTGTTGGTGAGCTTCTTTTCACTTTTTTTATGGTATTAAACCAACTGCGTAGTATCAGTGGGCATGCAATGTCTCCATTGTGATATATCTGGCCAAATCGAGGTAGATAACATAATGTTATATTCTCCCAATCTTTAGAGGTTGCTCTTAATAGGATTTTTACAGACTGAACTGCATTGTAAATACTGCTGGTACTTGCGGTAATCTCTAATGTGACTTATGTGATCGACTGTTATCTTACACATCTGTCAACGATATTCTGTGTATAAAATAGAGTTAAACTAAATTAAGTTTATTTATAAAACTTAAACTAAAGTTTTGGATTAAAAAGGTGCTAAAATAAAACATATTAAGGATTTTATCCGACAAAATAATTTTTGTAATTAAATCAACAGCAGAGATATGACCAACAGTAACATATGAATCATTACCGTAGTGCAAAAAGATGACACAATATAGACGTGTATAGTAACAGGCTGTAGAGTCAGGCGTTATATCATAGGAGCTTTGAAATGTACTAGAACTGCACCCCTAGAATGGCTATTGCTAGACTTCCCCTGCTGCAATTATTTTGCTGATTATTATATCCTGATATATATATATATATATATATATATATATATATATACATATATACTATATTGTTATCTACTTTGTATTTTTGCTCGAAGATACACTCAATTGTTTTTCTCCATAGTTTAAGATGAAATTCAAATGTTTATAAAGATCTCTTGTTCATATCTTTTGTAATGCGCAAATTAAAACCTTATACAGGATGGGAAAACAAAAATACTACAATGAAACTAATTAGTAATCCAGCAACAAAATTAAATCCGATTTTTTACTTACTAGTTATAGTATAGCCAATGATTACCTCTGATTTTGGTAAACCTCCATCAATTTGCATCAAAATTTGAGATTGAGTATATTTTGCCCTCAACTTGAGCTTCAAATTAATTCTACCCTCAAAAATGACATGCGCAACATTTAATTAAATAAAATAAATATTTTACAACATTTATAAGCATGATTTATGACTTTGATTAATTTTTCAACCCTTTTAGTAACCCCCCTTAAATCAAAAATTGCATATTAACATTACACACATAAACAATGTGTTTAATGTTTATGATGGAATGTTTGGTTGACTGTGAAATTTTATTCCTTAGAACCAACCCCATGAAGCAGAATCATTGAAAACATTGGTTTTAACAAACTTTAATCATTTGAATAATACATTACTGAATTGAAATCTCATTTAAGTATTTATTTATTGATTGCGAAATTTTCCACCCTTTAAAACTTCGCCTTGTCATAAAAATAATGGAAACAATTTTTTATCAGCTTTAATAGCTTTAATATTATTCTTTCCACATTCCCCAAACACAATTTTTTCAGAAATTTATTAATTAAGAGAAAAATGTATTAAAATAAATAATATTAAAATGTATAAAAAGTTTATTCATTTTTTATTTAAATAATGTTTCACACATTAATCAAATAGTAATAATACCATAATTTTTAATTTTTCACTCTTCATCAGAGCTCTGTTTACCAATTTCTCCTTCTTCATTAATTGGAGGGCTGTTTTGGTAATTGTCCCCACTGCATGATCCGCAAGTTGCATTGCAAAATAACCCTACTCTTCGACACCCTGAAGAAGCACCACACCCTTTTTTGCAGTTGCAAAAAGTAATTTTTAACATTTCTGCTGGAGCAGGTTGATTGGGATTTTTAACTGGAAACATAGACTCTCCAATTTTCCTCCATCCTCAGTCAACTGGACGATTCCAAGCCATATCTGGGTTTGCTTTATACAACTACAATAATAACAAATTTTTATAATATTTTGATACGTAATATTACAATATTGAGAGAATAGTTTTTATTATACATACATTTTCATTTTTCACCAAATTAATAACACAAATTAAATGATTGTTAAGTGCTAACCACCAATAAACAATATCAAGTGTATTTGACTCCGCTTCTGGAAATATACTGAAATTCTCTATAGAAACACGGCACACTAGAAAGTCCCACTATGTTTTCGAGCAGATATACAGAATTCCTTTCACTTTTTTTATCTTCAAAATATACATACACATATCCACATGTGTTTATCTTGTAAGTATGTACCTATCGACACGTATCTATTTTTTACAATAACTTCGTTAGTTTTTATGATGTCAGATCATCCTAAAAACCATTTCAAAGGTAATTTCAAGGGCTATAACATCGTATCAAATTCAATATTTAAATACCTTATTTTTGTAAACATAAAAATTTAAAGGTCCCCTGTTACATGGTTCTCGCAGTCAACTTTAGGCTTTAAACTTTTTTATCTCAGTTATGTTTTGAATAATTTTGTTAAAGAAAAACTATCATTTTTTCCGTATATGCAGTATTTTTGGAGTTATTATCAAAAGAAGATGAAATTTACGAAAATTTGAAAAAAAAATCCGATTTTTTTAAATTATATGCATTATAAAGGCCGATTTATACATATCCGTGCCGTGTCCGTTCCATGTCAGTGCAGAGTTCAGGTATTTTTAATGTTATATTTACATACAACCGCATTGTAGCAGTGTGCGTAACGGGCCGAATAGAGAATAAAACGTTATTACATATTTCTGTGTAAAAGAGAAAACATTTTATAAAAAATGAACTCTTTTTCTTTTTACTTTAATACATATAAAAAACCATAACATACTAACCGCACATCTCCTGCTTGTCTGTTAACCAGCACTCTCGTTCACAAAACTATAAAATTGTGTTTATACAAGTCCGTGCGGTCCGTGTTATTTCCGTGCATCGTCAGTGCCGAAAACAAAAATATCGTTAAATATCGGGATTAATTTCAGGCCTTTGTACAATGAAGACAATAAAGAGTACTTTATTGATTTGTTTTGCCGGACACTGTCATAACACGGAATGGACACGCCACGGATATGCATAAATCGACCTTAAACCGGTATGCTCAAATAAAGAAAGTCTTATAGGGATTACTATAGATTTTAATTGTTGTGGAATTTGCGTACGTTTTATTTTTCACTTTTTCCTAAAAAATTCGAATCATCATTATCATCCAGCCTTTTGCGCCAAAAGTTGAATATAGGCCTCCCCTAATTTCTTACAGTTCTGTCTTGAGGAGCTTCCTGCAGCCAATTCTCAGCGATTCTTTTGACGTCTCTTCATCGTGTAGGTGGTCTACATCTGCTTCTTCTATCAGTTCGTGCTCTCCACACTGTAATTTGTTGGGTCCACCGCCCGTCATTCATTCTGGCTACATGAACTGCCTAGTTTCATTTCAGCCATGCTATGCGATGTGTGACATCTATGACGCTTGTCCTTCTTCTTATTTCTTCGTTTCTAACTCTGTCTCTGAGAGTCAATTGAAGTAATGAGCATTCCATTCGTCTTTGGACTACTCTAAGCTTGGTTGCTGTAGCCTGGGTTAAAGTGTTTCGGCGCCGTAAGTCATGACTGGAGGCACACATTGGTCGAAAAACTTTTTCAAATAATTTGGCTTGTTGCTCTTGAAGATGTCTGATAGAGCTCCATATGCGGCCCATGTTAAGTGATTCTTCTTTGCAGTTCAGCAGTTTGGTTGTCCCTAGCAATTTGGGTTTCATGACCTAAGTATAGAGAGACGCTACCTGCAAGAAAATTTAGACTTTAGAAATGTGGCTTTATCGCCGAATCCTGGGGATATCCTATAGCGACCACGTTACTAACCAGGACGTTTTATTAAAAACGCAAAAAGGAAAAGAGTTGTTAACCACAATAAAAACAGCCAAAATCAAATACCTCGGTCACATCATGAGGAACAGCGAAAGATATGGGTTGCTGCAATTAATTCTACAATGAAAACTAGAAGGAAAACCAGTACCAGGAAGGCGAAGAATTTCCTGGCTGAAAAATCTACATATGTGTTTCAAAATAACAACCACAAATCTTTTCAGAGCAGCAGTTTGCAAAATACAGATTGTCGACTTTTCAATTTTCGCTTGGTACCAGATTTGTCATGTATTGTGTATTTCCAAAAATGTATGTTCAAACCAACTTCATTATAGGCGGCGTCTAACTCAGTATTGATTCAGAGATCATTTGATAGGTATTTATAAGTGCTTGGAAAAATGTTCAGTATGTATATTTTATAAAATGCATCGGTTTCCCGTTATTTAAGCTTGAATACTTGATTTTGAGTACTCATCGAAAAACAATATACATTCAATACATTTTGAATTAATATTAAAAGAATTTGTAAGTAAGGAATTCATTTTATTTTTTTTTGTTATCTTCAATTTTGGTAATGACAACTTTTTTGTAAAAACTTACAGTTTTTGGGTTATTTATAAAAAACCGCTTTAAAACATGCATTTTTTTTTTCGAAAAATCAAAATCTTTGACCTTTAATATCTCAAAAGTATTGATTTATAGTTTTGATTGATTAATAACATTATATAACAAATTTTGCTTAAAATTTTTTCCCTATATCAATTTCTGGGGTTATTAATAAAATATTTTCCACTTCCGTAAAAGGATGGCATCCACCTCCATGATAAAAGCGCAAGTTGGTATGGTTGCTTTTGTTTCTTGAAGTTTTCTCTAACTACTCACCAATTTTCATGAAAATCGATGAAGGTTTAACGAAATCGGAAGTGAAAACCTTCAGTGACTACTATTAATATTTATCTACTAACAATAATATGTAAAATCAAAAATTGTAAATATGTAATACCAAAAAAAAACGGAAAAAAATAAAAAGAATAAAAAAAAATAAAACACTCGGAAATAAATAATAAAAAACAAAAAAGAATAATTATCAATATATAAAAAAATATATTAAAATCGCATAATAATTAGAAAAAAGTCAATAAAAAAGTTATATTAAAAAAATCCCATATAAATAGAAAAAAAAAACTAAAAAAAAAAGAATAAAAAAAGATAATATTTAGATTTAAGAGAAAAATGTTTGTTAACGTAATTAATATTTAGAATGTAATAACTCAGTAATTTTATTGTATACAAAAAAGGAAACTAGCTTACCACAAATAGTTTGGCTAATTGGCTAAGCCAAAGTCATTTTTTCTTTTTTTTTTTATAGCCCTTTTTCTATCCAAATTGTCGAATAAAGGCCTCTCCCATTTCTCGCCATTCATCCCTGTTGTGTGCTAGGCGTTTCCACATTGGTCCTGCGACTCTTTTGATATCGTCGCTCCAGCGCATTTGAGGTCTTCCTCTTGGTCTCATCGCATCGTACGGTCGCCAGTTTCCGACTTCTTTGTTCCATCTACCATCTTCGAGACGTGCGTTGTGTCCAGCCCATTTCCATTTTAATTTAGCTGCTTGTTTCGCGGCGTCCTTTATTTTTGTTCTGTTCCGGATTGCTTCGTTCGTTTGCCGATCTATTAGTGAGATACCAAGCATCTGTCGTTCCATGGCTCGCTGAGTTTTTCGAATCTTGTCCATGTTCTTTTTTGTGAATGTCCAGGTTTGAGCTCCGTAAGTGAGAACGGGAAGGATACAAGAATCGAACACTTTTGTTCGAGGGTTTTGGGGTATCTTTTTGTCTTTCAGTATGTATGAGAGTTTTCCAAATGCGGCCCATCCCATTCTTACTCGTCTGCTTATTTCGGTAGTTTGGTTTTCTTTTTTTACCTTGATATTCTGACCCAGATATATGTATTCTTCTACATGTTCCACTTTTGTTCCTTGGATGGTTATCGTCGGTTGATCATCTTTATTCGACATTAGCTTAGTTTTACTCAGATTCATTTTCAGTCCTTTTTTTATGGATTCCGTTATTCCGATATCGATCATCGTCTTCAGTTCTTTCCAGCTGTCGGCTATTAGTACTACGTCATCTGCATATCTTAGATGGTTTAAATACTTTCCGTTTATCGATAGTCCCTTCGTTTCCCAATTTAGTGATTTAAAGATGTCTTCAAGTGCGGCAGTAAATAGTTTTGGAGATATGGTGTCTCCCTGTCTTACTCTTCGGTTGATTTTTATTGGCCTCGTTTTCATTCCGTTATCCATCGTGACTACCATTTCAGCGTGTTGATATATATTATGTATTAATATCCTATATCTAGAATCTATTCTGCTGTTGACCAGTGCTTCCTCAATAGCCCATAATTCTATGCTGTCAAAAGCTTTCTCGTAGTCTATAAATGCTAAACAGATTGGTAAATTGTATTCGTTAACTTTTTCTATTAGGACCTTCAGTGTGTGAAGATGGTCACATGTACTGAACCCTTTTCTAAATCCGGCTTGCTCTACTGGTTGATATACATCGAACTTTGTTGTCAATCTATTTGTAATTATTTTTGTGAATGTTTTATAAAGTTGTGATAGTAGTGATATTGGACGATAATTTTTCAGATCTGTATTGTCCCCTTTTTTGTGTATTAATATTGTGTCAGCAGTATTCCATTCCTTTGGTATGTTTCCTTCAAATAGGCATTTATTAAAAAGTATTTTTAGGTACCTGATGACTACTTCTCCGCCTTCTTTCAACATTTCTGCCAGAATTCCATCACTACCCAGTGCTTTATTTCTTTTCAATTCTTTAATTGCATTTTCTATTTCTACTTCGCTTATTTCGGGCATTACTTCAGAATTTACGTTTGTTATTTGTCTTTTCAGATTTTGCTTTGAAGAGTCGGGGGGATCGTTTCTTGAGCGGTATAACTCAGTATAGAAGTTTTCAACTATGTTTGATATCTGAGCTTTGCTTGTTTCTAGTTGGCTTTGTTGATTTTTCATAGTTATAATATTTTTCTTTCCTAATTTCGGTTTGGTATATTTCAGACTTCGATTTTTCTCTATCACTCTTTCTACATGTTCTTGTTGATGTTTTTTAATATCGTCTTTTATCTGTTTTCGTATGGCTCGATTAAGTTCTTTGTATTCTGTGGTATTTCTTTTGTTTAGTGACAGGAGCTCTTTTCGTTGTTTCAGCATATTCTTCGATTCTGCACTTATTTTGGATTTTTTGTTGTTATGGCGGGTTGCTACTTCTGAGCTAGCATTCAATAGTTCTTTTGTTATAAGTGAGTTAATTTTATTAACGCTGAGTTGTTCTAGATTTAGATTTAGATCTAGAAGCCAAAGTCATTATATAATAATAAAAAAAAAACAATAATATGAACATATAATTTAAATTTTTTAGGTAATGTGAATCCAGTTTCTCCTGGTGCAATAGACTTTTTGACGGAAGTACATATAGAAGAATCTTCGTACAAGCCATTGGAAGATAATATTACATCAACTGGTTCTAATGAGATCGCAGATAAATCCGATTGGAAACTATTTTCAAATTTTATTAAAGCTCCTATTGCGAAAAGTTCTTTTGAAAAATACATCACTTTACAATCTGAATTACTTTTTAGAGTTGTTCCCATAAAGAAAGTGCCTTTTCCTGATAATGCTTTACTATCAGACCTTCCATTTACTATATTTTTATTCAAAGATGTGATATCTGAAGCCGTATTGCCGTTTAAAATATTTCGACTGAGTTTATTAACTAATGATGTTTTTGCTAAGGATATTTATGCAAGACTAGTGTTGATTGAAAATTTGGATTTAAATATGGATGATGAGCTATGCGTAGATGAAGAAATAATTAGTTTTTTCGATTGTCCGTTAGGAGCTAGAATGAGTTTAAAACCTGTGGACAAATACCCTTTTGTTAATGAAATTCAGATCAACGCTAATAAAAATTATACAGTGGATGTTATAGAAACTTTCAAGCGATTTCTGGCAAAGGGAAGTGATCAAGATAACGTTTTTGTATTGAACAGCGACATTCCTATTAACATTGGTGACAACATTGTATGCAGCCTAAAATTCTTCCCAGATGAACCAAAGTTTTGTGTAATCGACGATCATCTTGTTAGAAATTGTAAATATTATTTAAATATCGAGAATATTATTAAGGAAAACAAGAAGTCTAAAGATCAAAGCGTTCATATTTTAAAAGATATTTCAAACTTTAACCCACTTATAGATGATACTGTAAACGATATTTCGAGGCTGACAGAAAACGTTTTAATAACAGGTAAGTTAGATTGGAAGTTATTTAATACAGTGCGTTAATTTTTAGATTAGATATACACACTATAAATGGCAACACTGCGCGCCGTCGACTTTCCACGAACGTCCGTTGCTCCGTCGCCAATTGACTATTCTGATTAAGATCGCAGCACCAATGCGGTATGAATTTGAACCGAGCTAAGAGCCATTATAATTGTTTACATCTTGTCTTGTATATTGCGATTGCGTTAGTTTTGTGTTTTTGAGTAGTTTTGTTCGTACTGATTAATAGACCATTTGTTATATAATAGTCAATTAATAATTGAAAGGAAGATAGAGAGCCGAAGATAAGTAGGCAGAAGAGCCATGTCATGGCTTCGCAATATCAAAACTTGGATTTTTTCAACATTTTCATGTGCAATATTGTACATTTTCCACTTGCAGGCAGGTCTGACTTATGCTCATCATGCTAATCTGTATCTATCTATTATCGGTATACTGTTCCTTACATTCTTTCACACCTTAATGAATTGGCAATAGAACATTTTTGAAGCAAGTTGTAAATAAAAAGTTTCAATAAAAATTTAAAATTTTATGATTTGCTGTTTTTTCATGAAATAATGTAAACTATTTAATTCTTATAAGTTTATTAATTTTCATTGATTTTAATTTATAGGAAAACCAGGAACAGGAAAAACGACACTTTTAAGCGAAATCGCGCGCAACTTGTGCCAATATCCTAGCTTTTTGTTCATAAAAGAAGTGAAATGTAAAAGCATCAAAGGAAAAACTATGGATTCCTTACATAAATTTTTTTCAAATGTATTTTCCGAGTTATTGCTACATCAACCATCTATATTAATTTTGGACGATTTACATATTTTATGCGAAAACGTTCACGGAGACGAAGCTGCTCCCAACTATATTTACTTTAGCAGGTTTGTTTTTATTATTTTGTATACTCCTGAAGAACTATGCATTAAAATTATATACGAATATGCGTTGCGGAATATGTATCAGGATTTAACCTTAGTCATTCTACTACTATAGAGATTTGGATTGTAGCCAGGGTGTTAGGATGCACGCGCAATCTGCTTTGATATTGTTCAGAAATTCTTTTGCACTCTTCAGAGACTATTAGTACCTGCAGATCTCTATGTAAGGCGTCATTCTGGATATACCAAGGGGCATTAGCGATTGTTGTTAGAGTTTTAGATTGAAATCTTTGTATTTTCATAACATTAGATTTGCTAGCTGATCCCCAGAGCTGCGTACCATATGACCAAACGGGTTTTATTGTAACTTTGTATATCAGCAGCTTGTTGTCGATCGATCGGTGTGAGTTTTTTCCCAGCATCCAGTAAAGTTTTCTGTATAAAATTCCTAGTTGTAGTCTTTTCGTCCATATATTATTATTATTATTATATTACAAATAAGGGCAGAGGAGCGAGCTCCTATTATGCCCAAAAATCAAAAATAAAAAACATCCTTATAAAACTAATACCAATTATAAAGTTAAGTAAACATAAACAATTAAGTATATCATACAAAAGTTGAATGGTGAGACAATAAATAAATAAATAAATAATGCTGTCAAAGAAAAAAAATCCTATAAATAAAATAAACCACTATCAAGTTTATTTTTAAAGATGTTAACACTAGTTGCCGATATGGTGTCTTGATCCAAATTGTTCCAGATATTAAAGATTCTATTTGGCAAGAAGTTCACCCTGGACCTTGCAGTAGTTTGTTCCCTTTTCAATTTGTATCGATGGCCTCTTAATCTTTCGTCTTGATTCAAAGTGAATATGGTGCTTAGGTTCCCAAAGTTATGTTTTAAAATACGGAAGGACATAATTAGATCACCTCGAAGACGTCGCTGCTCGAATGTCGTAAGATGAGCCATGGATAATCTATCTTCATAGTTAGGTCTTACACGACCGTATGCCAGTCTTGTAGCTTTACGCTGAACATTTTCAAGTAGGATCTTATCGCGAATGAGATCTGGATTCCAAACATATATTCAAATATATGTTTGGCTTATATTAATCTTTTGTCCAGATAAATGTCTAGATATTTTATATCATTCTTTTGGAGTAAAGGATACCCATCGAGGTTAACTTGTGGATATATACCTCTTCTTAGAGTAAATGTAATGTATGTGGACTTTGAGGGATTTACTTTCATTCTGCAGAGTTTAAACCATTCATTAGTTTTGTTTAGATGTAGTTGCAGTATCTCTGATGCTATTACTGGATTACTATGAGATGTTAGGAAAGGTTATTGCTTGGTGGTAAGTCAGCCGTATGTAATAGGTACAAGATCGGTCCGAGCACACTACCTTAAGGTACACCAGATTTGATGGGGTAGAGTTTTGTGTGGGCTTCACTATACCTTACTATATATCTTCTTTCTGTAAGGTATAATTTAAGCAGTTTGAAGTAAGTGTAAGGCAGTTTTTCCTTTAACTTGTACAGAAGTCTTGTGTGCCACATCCTGTCAATAGCTTGACAGACATCAAAAAAGGCTGCAGTACAGTATTTCTTTTTTTCGAGACTAGTTCTTATTGTTGTGTATAATCTGTGAACTTGTTCTATTGTACACTACGTGTACAATGCGGTCTACGGACACTAAGTGTTTTTATCTGAACACTTTTTAAAACGCATATTATAACCTTATACAGAATCGCATAAAAGTTATTGCTTTCTGAATTAAATGAAATTAAAAAAAAAAATAAAAGATTTTTGAATCGTTATAAGTTAATGAAGTTAATGAACTTTAATGTTCTGTCAATCGAAAAGTTTAATCTACAATTTCTTGAGTGGCTAATATAATTTTCTTTCAGATCTCTAGATATTGACACCATTAATTAGAATGATTTAAGTATGGAGTTTTATCGAATATACTAAATAAAAACATAAAAATCCACTTTATAAGAACAATTGATATAATAAAGACACCGATATAGCAATTTTAACAGATGTGTCTAATATTTCTTTGAGACTAGCATTCCATCTATTTTATAATATATAATTATATTCTCGGTGGTTATACATCATTTAAAAGCTCTTTTGCATATATTTGTCGATTCGGTCGCGTCGTTTCAAAATAGCTACGGTTGAAACTCATCTTAAATTGACTCAGAGTCTCGTTTCTAAGAATATATATAATTTTAAATTAATAATTTATTTAATTTCAGAATCAGTGAAATGCTATATAACTTTCTAAAACTGCTATCTCCCTTGAATAAGATTGCAATTTTAGCTTCATCTGAGAGTACAGATAAATTAAATAAGAATATTTATACCTCGCGTGGAAACCACCTGTTCAAAAATATTTATTCAATAGAAGAACTTACTAAGGTAAGACCGTAATTTGTATTTTATTTGTTTCTTCCATTAAGTATTGTAACCTACATTTACAGATAATCAAATTATATACGAACACCGTTGCTGATTGTTAATTCATAATGATTTTGTTTGCGTTTCCTGTTTCTTTGTTCAAGTGTTGTATCAGGAAAGTGAGCTTTCAAAAGGCATCACGTTTTCTTCTTTAGTTTATGTAAACTTATCGTTTGGATTTTTAAGTGGTCCGCTGCCATTAGAGTGGTCTTTTGACATAATTTTTTGAAAGGTGGAAGCTAAATTGACCATCTTTTCATAGAACTGCATTTATGCTTTCCTTTTAGATCTTCTTAGTTTATTGTTGTATTTTGTTAAACAAAATTTTAGTTCTCCATATTACGTGAACTTTTGCTTCTGTTAAAGGCCTTACTGTATTTCCTACAGTTTCCTAACGTATTTTCTACAGTATGTCAACTTTCCCTTTTAGCTTTAGCTTTAGTTTTAAATGGTTAGCTACGCGACAAAGCATGTATAAAGTAAAAAAAGACGGGATAATTATTGCACAAGCTGGAATAAAAAATTACAATTCCCAACTTTTCAGAAGTCAATTTTGGAAATAGTAACTGTCATTTTGATATTATATAATATTTGATATTTGCAAAAATAGGATTCGAGCACACACACAGAATAGCACACATAAAAAAAAGTGTTAATAAATAACAAAGAATACAGTTTCAGTCGCCTTATTTTAACAAATTCAGAGACCAACCTTGTAAATTTGACTAAACCAAACCTTGTAGTTTGGTAATACGACATCGATAATTACATGGCGATCCTGCATTTATTCTCATGACCATTGATTATTATATTATCATTGTTGCTTTTCTTACTTCAAATGTTACTCTTATCATAAAATTTGAGAATTTTTAAAATCTGTCTCAAGAGTTTTATAAAATAATGTATTTTCTTTTAGGCTAACAGAATATCTGCTATACGATTTCTTTTTAAAGATTACACATTGGACAATGATACTTGTAATGACTTGGCCATTAAAACGGAAGGGTTTGTTATTCAAGATTTAGTAGATTTTTGTAATAAAACCCTTTTCGAAATGTACAAACATGGTAAGGATATTGTAAAGTACTGGAAACAGTATAATTGATGTTAGTGTATGTAATAATAATTTTGTGATTTTAATGGCATTGGTAAGTTGCTTGTCTAAAGTTTTCCCCCAGGTTATTTTATGAGTCATGAAAGTTAAACTAATACGGACGTCCAAAGACATATAGGACCATAGAACAGATGAGTATAAGGCATAACCAAAGAAACTGTGAGATGTAATATCGTGCCCAAGGAGGCACGACACTGGGAGAAAAGTGTTGGCGAAGCGATGCCCTAGAGAGCTGGGAAACGCATGAAGATCATACAGCATTATACAGATTGTACAGAAAAAAGAGAGCCCAGAGGAGGACTCACAAATAAGTGACTTTTCTGAGACCACATACAAAAATATAAAGAGAATGAACAGAGAAGCGACTCCGGCCGCAAATTATGTGGCAATTAAGACTCCAATAAAGATCCTTCACGACTCTCGGCGATGAATCGGTAAAACGCGGAACCGCATCATGCGCAGTGTCAACTAACCTCTTTGACAGTCTTGAATACGTTTTCACTCTCATGTGTATTGTCTCCTTTTCTGTCCAAAAGAAACGCCCGTTCTGTAGGTACTATTGCGTCCTGTACTGACTTATCCGCAGACTTTATTGATCTGAACCATTGACCGCGGTCAGTTACGAGATAGCCACTACTCGATTTTTACGATATGTGGCACGCTTAGTTTATATATTAACCACACTTAGTTTAGCCTGCGAATCAATGCATTTGCCCGGTTGTGGCACGAGAGGCCATTAGTTAGAGTTGACAGTTTTAACTGAACTACCTAATTATAAATAACTATATCATATTTGGTTATTCCTGATAAGAGGTACTACCTATACAACAGACCCCCTACACCCGTATTCAACAATATTCTTCAGTATTTTGTTGATAACTTTCTTTGGGTCTACCCATTTTTATTCTGCAGCCCTAGTCATGTTACTAGTCTTTTTTGGTATAATTTTTTAAATAATTATAACACCTAGTTTATGTTTGATAACACATTTATTGTCTGAATAAGTTAATCTTACACCAGTGGATAATTTAGATTTAAATATCCAACAATTATAAAATTAATGACAATAATGAATTGTAGAACCAGAAGTTTCCACAACAACTTTGATAAAACCTAAATATTTGGAAACAGCTCTAAAAAATACAACTGTCATGTCCTTACAAAATGTCCAACTACATTCGCCAGGCGACAAAACTTTTTCTAGTGTAGGAGGCTTACAGAAAATAAAGGAAATATTGCTCGAGAACTTGCTTTGGCCTAGTCAGGTAAGAACACAACTTATAAAATTATAATAAAAATAATAATAATAAAATAATAAGAAACACATTATATATGTATAATATATAATTAGTAAAATCTTAATTTAAATTTTAAATTGATATCAAAGAAGTCAGTGTTTTTAGGCATATTTCAAATGGCTCACATTTGTTTCTAAAAATCAAAACCGAAATTGCCATAGGTTTTGAAAATTGGACTTTAACAATGGAAATTCCATAGTGACCCATTAATGGAAAAGTGGTAAATTCTAATGATCTCATGAGAATCGTAAAAAATGGCAAAAATCTCGGAACGTTAATTTATTTAACACTTTTATAGAAACTGTTTTAAATGGAAAAATGAAAAAATTGCATAAAAAAAGCTGAACTTTTCACCTTTATAACGCTTTTTGATTTTTGTCGATAGGATTCTATGATCAACAGATATCGAATTCTTTTGTAACCAGTAAACATCTTTTGTAAACCAGTTAGTTGTTATCATTCGGTTAGTGTTGAAGAATTGTTGCACAAAAACATAGTATGCAGACCAATACATTAAACACAACAGCCCTAGCCAAACATTCTCTAGAAAATAGTAATTCTTTTGATTTTGAAAATATACAGATTTTGAAAAAAGAACGAAATTACAACAAAATATGCATATTGGAGATGATTCACATAAAAAAAGATCCAAATTCTATCAATAATCAGACTGACATCAAAGATCTTTCCAATATGTATCATAATGTAATAAATTGAGTTGTTTTTAAATGCATTATGGCGGATATTTAAGATACGACCCTGACCAACGTTTCAGTTGCCTCTTCCGACTGGGGTGGGGATGCTTGAGTTACGTCACCAGAGTACACAAGAATACAAAACCCATTTATTATCACAGTTTGTTCGTGGTAATTATCTTTCAGTTTATTATTTGCTTTATTATTTATCGTTTCTTAAATATCTCAGTTTACTTTATATTTTTGTATTTGAAATTTTGGTGTTGTTTTCTATAAAAACTTATTTTGAATTATCGAAGAAACGTTATTTATTGTAGTTGTACATCGTACCTATTGTCTTCGTATCTTTTTATAAGGTAGGTTAAAACTTTAAAATTTCATTATAATGTATTAACGTAATAATAATGTTAATGAAATTTCAGAATGTAAAATATTAACATGAAAATTAGAATGGAAATTATAATGAATTAGAATATTAAAAAAATGGAAAAAATAGTTGTAATTCGGTAATTCAGGTAATTCATTTAATAGTTAATCCAGTATTGATGGAAATTCAGTATACGCGACAAATGTTCAGTGTAGAATGGAGATTAAAGTCCTAGATTTACGTAAATACTGCATTAACATTGGATAAACGTTAACAACCAGTTCTAATTAATTTTAAGTACCAAACTGCCTACATATCAACAGTTTTCCAGGTACTAGTTTAATAAACCGGAACCGTGTCTACGGAGATGAAATTTATATCAATGAATTCTCCTTCACTTACTAATGATTGTGCAATGATTTTTATTCGGTGCAAAGCGTTCTTTTTTATGTAATTCCGATTTAAAATATGCCCGATTTTCAAAAGCCACCGCCATTATTCGCCATTATTTACCATGAAACAACAAGAAATGACAGGAATGACAACTGTTTCTTATGATCAAGACGGGTAATTTTAACCAGTGTTGCCATAGTTATTCAAAATTATGTTTTCTAATGAAAAATAAAAATTTACCTAAAACGTAAAGTTTATAAATTATTACCTACTTTTAACTGAAAAGTATAGCTTTTTTACAAGGGTCAGTTTAGATTTGGTTACGTTACTATACGTTTATTATCACGTTTTCATATGAACAATAAAAATTTTGATAAAATTTTATTCTTATTACTGCTTTTTTACCAGCGTTAGGTTAGATTTGGTTACGTTGGTTTAGTTTTAATTTCATGTTTTCTTATGAAATATAAAAATTTTGATTTTTAATTATAATATAACATTTTTTTTTATTTATATTACTGCTTTTTTTTACCAGTGTAAGGTTAGATTTGGTTTATTGGTTTACATTTTTAATAATAAAATAAGACGATGGTTAACGGGTACTCGTTTTGCACGTGGTTATTGAGATTGTATCCACCTGTTTTAATTAAGGTAATTTTCATGAAATTTTTAGATCTTTTAAAGGTTAAAACTGGCAACAATGTCAAAACTACATAAAATTGTTCATATTGTTTTGAAATATTAAAAATCTTGATTATTTTAAACAATTTTACCCATTTTTTCATAATTTAACAGTAAAAAACAGTGAGATTTAATGTGTTTTAGTTACGTTTTTTTTATTAAGACACGTATATATATACTTTTCTTTGCTTTTTATGTAATTTTTTTTTATTCATACTACTTTTTTTGTTATGTTTTCTGTATTTTTGATTATTTGGGCACTTTTACTAGTTTAAAGCAAAGAAAACATTAAAATTTGAGGTTTTTTTTTCACTTTTTCGGCCAAGTCCACAAAAAATTTGGCATTTTTGAGGCGTTCCGGCTTACTAAATAATTACCGTTTTCCATAATTAGGTATTATAATCCACTAGACATCTTTATTTCATAACTATCTTTACTATTTTTCACACATCAAAGACATAAAAACGACGATTAACAATGTTACGATTAAAATTACTGTACTCTCGTGACGTAATTTCGGGCTTAATGTTCATTGGTTAGTCGGAAGAGGCAACCGTAGTAAGTCTACGAACCGTGACCCTGACCCACTCCTATTTTAAGATACCTGCCAGATGTCATCTGTCAATGTCAGATACCAATTTTAATCCATGTTAAACTTTTAAAAAGTGTAAACATGAAATTTAATTATATAATGTAATGTTTATAAAATAAAGTTAATAAAGTGTCTATTGAAAATGGCAAATTTGTCGAAACGTTTAAGCAATAATTAAATAGTTTTATTAATTAACAGTTCTACAAACGCAGAAAATAAAAAAGTTTCTGTTTATTACATATATATATATATATATATATATATATATATATATATATATATGTATATATATATATATATATATATATATATATATATATATATATATATATATATATATATATTGTTATGATCTGCTTTTAACCTGTTGGTGTTGATGGGACTCAACTACTTTAATTAATTATTCAAAAAAAAATTTATGAATTAAGCAAATCAAAACATAAACAAAAAACAAATCTCAGGGCTCAATTTCTATATAAATCACATTCATTCGTGGCTTCTAGTATTTCTTAGTTCCTTGCTTATCGGTATAGACACGGGGAAATAAAAATACACACATAAATTCAATAGAAATTATCAATACCATTTATTTTATCAAAAGGAATTAAAATATTAAATATTGCAATTTTTTTAATCCTAGTATATTTATATCATACTAAAAACACGAATAGAGAATCTTATTTCTTATTGTTTCCTTTGTAACTAAAATCAACTTTAACAATTTATAACAAACAAATCTGATTGAATTTGAATAATTTTATAATACCTAATGAAATGTTATGAAATTTAATATGCAATATGGTATTTAATACGAAAAACCCATACATTCATGTCACAAAAGAAAACGACTGACCTTTGGTGATAAATCGACAATGTCTGCACACGTAAAATTTTTCCTTCCTGGGTTGTGTTGTAACCAAAAGATTTCGTCCACGTTCCCCAACAATGTGTTTCTGCTACTCTGCAAATTCTGCTCTCCGCTTCTTGTTCACTGCTTCCCAAAGTGCTCGTTCCTATCTTGTCCCGATACAATTCTCCACCTTGGTTTTTTTTTTTAATCACTTCTACTTTTTATGACCCAAGGATCTCTTTTATCGACAAATTCAAACATACTTTTCCTCGTTACTTACACAACTGGACACATCAGACTCCAAGGAGTTTTCAAAAGAACCTCTCTACTTGGTCTATAACCAGTTCCACTATTCTTCTAATAATACTTGTAACTTTTAACACAACCTGTAGTACTTTTCCAACACACGGTCTTCAAAACTGGACTTCTGCTTTCGATCGAACAAACACAACCCCCAAAATCTACTCATTCATTCCAGACATCGGCTCGTTCTCCCCTTCCATCATTATTTTTCATCCAATCAAAAAAAACTTTCAACCATACCATATAATTTACCAAATACAACCTCTCTTGTAATTCTAAAGAAATTCTCAAACTTTCGTATTGGATAAAATTCCTTATACCTTTATAACCACAACTTAATTATACAGTTTCCAAAAATTGTGTTATCTATTTTTAAGAAACTAATACAAAAAAAAAGGATAATACAAAAGAATATATTAAAAGCTGTCTACTTTATACAAT